>NW_004949110.1:5109061-5128861 GCF_000317375.1 Microtus ochrogaster
TTGGTTTTTCGAGACAAGGTTTCTCTGAGGCTTTGGAGCCTGTCCTGGAACTAGCTCTGTAGACCAGGCTGGTCTCAAACTCACAGAGATCCACCTGCCTCTGCCTCCCTAGTGCTGGGATTAAAGGCGTGCGCCACCATTGCCTGGCTCATTTCTAATTTTATTAATCTGACTGTCTTCTCTCTCTCCCTCTCTCTTTTGGCCATTTGGCTAAAAGTTTACCACTCTTGTTTATCTTTTCAAAGCATCAACCTTTTATCTTATTGATTTTTGTGTTGCTTTTTTTCTTTTCATTTCCATTCACTAATATCTACCTGATCTTTATTGTCTCTTTTGATCTACTTGAGTGAGGTTTGGTGACAACCCTGGTGACCCAGCAAGAAGTGGGCCTTGCATAAACACCAAATCTTTACTTCCTCTCCCTTTCCAGGGTCCTAAGAGTCAGTGCTTGCTATTGGCCAGACCAATCTAAAGTCAGAGGGTAAGAGAACTCAATTGATGCTGTCTACATCTGACAGGCTCTAAAGTCTAAGGAGCAAGAATAGGTGCAAAGAAGATGGGAAAAGTCAAAAGAGTTCCCGAGGGCCCAATAGTGGATGTGTGAAAATGGGGGTAAGGTTATTTCACCCAGGGTCATGTCAGAGTAAGACAGCGGGATCCCAGGGATGCACACAGAGATATCCTTCTCAGGGGTGTGCAGATGCTCACTCAGCACCTGCGTGACCCCAGGGACTTCTCACACACCTCAGTATGAGCCTGGCTTACTTACTGAGTGACTTGGGGATTACTTCCAATAGGAATTAAGAAAGTAAATGAATTACCTCAACCTGGATCATACACTGAATAGTTTGATAAAGTTATCTATTTTGACTTCCCCCCTCAATAACCTGTAAGTATAGTAATCATACATGAAATAAACAGGGCTAGTATGTTTACAAGCAAGCATTGCTGGGAACCCCTGAATTTGGAATATGTTATAAGTATAGGTCACTGATTCTAAACTTACATGTTCACATTTGACATTTCTGAAGCAAACGTTTGTCATACAATGAATGGAGTACCAAATACAAGCTGCAGTCATTTTTTTCTTGGAAGTACATAAAGTAACAGCATGCCTTGTGATTGATGTCATCTTAGGTTTAGTGCAAACCAGCATAATTACTTTAAAGATACACTAAAAAATTCGTATTTCCCAAAATAGTTAGCAAAACAACAGTGATCTTGATCTATTTCCCACCAATGTTCTATGAATGGATACGTGGAAGAAGGAAGAAATTGTCTCGCTCTCACAGGTGCCAGGATCCAGCCTCAGCTCGGGTTCAGGTCCTGAGACAAGGAAGGGGCACCGACGCAAGCAAAGATTCTGACCACCAAGTGGATTGCACTCAAGTGGCCCCGAATAGCTCAGGCCGTCTTTATTTCTACTTAAACAGAGTTTTTCTTACCAGAGTTACATGAACAGCTTTATTATTGGCTTCTATTTTTGACCTTAAGAAATACATTGCAATTTAAGGAATACATCATGATCATTATGAAAGCCCCCATTGTTTCCCCTTTATACTTCCCCAAATATATCTTCCCGCCCCTTACACAACCTTATTCTAGACATAGAGCTCAGCATTTTTGCAGACTTGACTAAATATCGAACCAGATGCATCCTGCTCTTGCAACACTTACGACAGCTGGCAGCTACTTGTGGTTATAAAGTTAAAAAGTAATAGACAGGGGCACAATGCTTTAAAGACAACAATATTCAAACCCAGACAATTCTTTCATGTCTGTATACAGTTATGCTTTTATTCAGTTCCTTTTTCTACAAGAGGGTTCCAAGTCTTAATCTCTCTGTAGAAGACAGACTCTGATAAGGCGCTCTTTCCCATTCCTCTATACTTCTACCAATAGAAGTTCCTATGTATGACAAACCTGGCTCTATCCATCCCACATTTTGTTTTAAATTTCCTCCTCCTGGAGCATACCAAAGCATGATTCCGTGTTTGGTGTCCGGGGCATTTACTCTCAATAGTTGGCACTATGTACTCCTGAGGCTTTCTCCCTAGTCTGTATATGCATGCCCTGTTCTCCTCTCTAGAACTGTGAGACATAGTTAATGTTCCAAGTGTTGTTTTCTCATATGTAGATGACTATCTCATTGAGTCAGAAAAGTTCCCAGGTTTGGGAGTTATAGTTGGTAATTCCAGAAAAGAGATCTGAGAAGCATTAGCCCCCTGTTGAATCTTTGGGGAACATATTTGAAAAGGAACAGAATCTCCAGGGAAAATTACAGCTGTTGCGTGTGTGACTGACAAAGTGAAATTAAAACCGCCCAAAGAATCACCAATATAATGAGAGAGAAAAGGGCCTGCAAGCTGCACGGATTTTGCAAATTCTTCCACTGTCCCGTGGACTACTGGTCCTTGCCAAGTGAGAGTCCATTTCCACGAATGCCTTGTCCTGAGGAAGCCCACTGGACAGGTAGTTGTGTGCTGATCCAAGACTAGGCTGCAGGGCTCCCAACACCTTCAGGATGTAGAGTATGTGAGTTAAAACATCAGTTCGCATGCACCAGTTGTTTAAGCTGTCACCATGATCTTCTAGAGTCACCGGCTGAGAAAGCCTGAATGATGCATTATCCATGAGCATCCACTTAACTCTCATTATTTCATTTCCTGCCAAATTGATGCTGATGCTGTCCCCACGCTATGCGTTTTCTGTGGTCATGGTGATAATGTGCAAGCCTGTGATAGAGCACCTTCCTCCTCTCTCATCTTTTCCTTTCTTTGTCTGTTCTAACACAGGTCCCTAATAGCCTTCTCATCAGTTCTTGATTCACTTTCCTTATTTTAATCCATTAATTCTAATATCAAAGTGCATTTTTCAATGTTACGCTAGCATTGAGCATGCATTCCTCAACGTCTTGCTTTTGAGCATTTAATTTCACTTTAGCAAAGTCAGGCCAGTGAGTACACACATGATACCATGCTTAACAGCAGTTGGTTTAAACCAGAGGAAAATATTGTTTTTCTGTCAATTTACTTTTTTTCCCTAGTGATTTACTTTAATCATACTCAGCAAGAGATGGAAATTATTTTCTTGTCTTTTGATGAGTCATGGCAGTAACAGCTTCCTAACTTATTCATTATCTTTTCCTGTCAAATTCCTTTGTAAAATCAAGAGATTTATTCAGTTTTAACAAAAAGTAAGGTTATATATTAAAACTGTTTATGACTTAATTCTTCTAGGGCTACAGAAAAACCTTTTTCATTTAAAGAATGTGTGTATGTTATGAATGTGTATGTATATATGTCATAAATCTGAGTGTTAATTATTAATAACACCATGTGGTCTTATAAAGTGTTAAGCAGCTCAAAGGAAAATAAGTTTTTACTTGCTGAGATTATAGATCACAATCTACTTCTAATTATGGACTTAAATACTGGTCTCGGCAGCTATTATTCATCCCAAAGCCATTTTAATTTCAATTTCAATGATTTATTAGTGTTGGTGAAACAATCTTCTTTGGCTATTTTTTGTTTTAGGCCCACATGGTTCATAACGTTGCAGCATCTGCAGGATGCTGGTGATGGGTGACCAGTAACTATAGACATACTGGCACAAAATTACCATAGGGCCCGGCTGCAAATGTGTTGTAATGACAAACTTAAAATAATTACTTACAAGCCCTTCCCTTTTTTGTTTTTAATGACTAAAATATATGGCATTACAATAACTTAGTGTTTTCTTCCCCAGATTCATATACTGCATATAATGCATAAATATCACCTATTTGAGATTTTTCATGTCGGGTAGTATTGTGTCTCTGACTTCATGTTTTATCCTCTGCCTCCAGTGCTCTGTGGGAGCATCTACCAATAACTGTAGTTCCCTTGAGATTTTGTTTTCACGTTCTTTTGACTCAATCACTTTTACCTGTGTGCCTACAAGCCCAAGAATTACCTCTGCCCAGCCCTTGCCTTTTAAGCCTTATTTCCCAAGAGCCACAGAAAACCTCATTCCGTGTTAAGGAAGGCAAGGCATTAGCTCTGAGAGAGGGTCATGATTTGTTGGAGATAGCACTTTCTCAAAACCTAACCCACAAATAGGAAATCTGATTTGGGATGGAGTGTATCAAACAGATCACAAGAATTTTACCTTCTGTATGGGATGATTTTACCTTTTATGTGTTTATTGTACTTAAACATCCATCAATCTTGAAAGCATTGTTGCTTACCTCTAAGGATTCTTTCTAAGGCATTATTGGACAAAAATAACTCCTGGTTGTCATTCGCTTTAATGGGAGCAGCTTTTTCTTAGCTTGTGCTAAGAGGACCTTTATACCCTCTAAGTACTTGTTTCACCTTTATGACCCCCTGTCAAAGTCCCCCCCCCCCATTTCTGCAGGCGATTTTCATACAGCTACGGTCCTTGTACTGGAAGAGTATGTAGCCATTCTAGCTCCTTCCCTGGCTTCCAGGGCAGCTAGAAAACACCCAAGAGCAGCATCACAAAGATACTCTCAGCTCTCTCCAGACCCACACTGTGCCCCAAACATGGTCCTGCTGGAGAGCCAGGACTCGGCCACAGTTCTCTCTGCTGTTCACTGCAGTGAGGCGTGGCTGGGGGGGAGGGAAAGATGTCCTCCCGAATTGCCATCTATTTCTTTGCTTAACTGTGAGATAGCCACGTAGTCTCCAGGTATTAGGACTTCCACTTTCCCCCCCAAGCGCCCAATAGTCTAGGATTTATTTTCAACCACTTTCTATTTCATACCAACACATAAAGCATGCTCCTTTGACTACTTTATATTCAGCAGTAAAATGTCTTTTCCCATATAACATGTTCGGCCTGACTTTGAGAAGACACCCCACCTGGTAAGACACTAGACTTTAAACAAGCTAATCCACTTGAAAGCATGGTTTTTCTGGGGATGTGCATTTGGCTCTGATAAATCCCTAATTGCTCAGGCAGGGCACCCACAGAGAAGCCTTAGGAAAGAAAGGCCAGCTGCCTGGCTAAGCTTCAGCATCCATCTTCCCACCAAAGGGTGTCAGTGCACTTGTGGCTTAGGTCAAAATAAATTAGTCTGCATAATCATTCTTAATCCAGTTTCCATCGGATCTTCGCTGTTGTTTGAAATTAGCTTACCTCTTGGAAGAACTAAATACCCGGAACTTAAAGGAAGTTTTGCTCAACGTGAAGCACGGGATGTATTTCTGTCTGCGGCATGCCCTTGTTTACGGAAGTGTAATTTTCAGAGGCCATAATATTTTTAGCATCTCATACATCTCTCAACGGTATTCCCAAATTGACAGATGGGGTTAAACCCTTGACACATGGTGCAGCTGTGCAGGCAGAACACACCTCCTTTTCTCAGTCCTCATACCCCCAAGCTCTATTGTCCACAAACCTCCAGTGGCATCAGAAGTCGCAAAGAAAACCTGCTTTAGGGCCAAGTGAGATGGGTGACCCACAACTGTTTGGTCAGAGATTTCAAACCAGAATGCATGGGTACAATGACAGTGCACGAGGACAACTCCGGCTTCCAGGCACTTCTTCAGTAGGCCTTTGCTGGGCCCCATGTAGGCCATACTCACAAAACCACCAGGGACAGACGCCATTGGTATCTCTAGCATTGCTGAGAAAGCAACCGAATACCAGCTCATCTTGACAGTGTTTTATGGAATCCATTCCAGAATCTTCTGGAAGAAGCAGGTTCGTGTGGGCAGCTCAGGACAGCAGGGCAGGAATGCCAGAATAATCCCTTGGTCCGGTCATGTTCAGTTTGATAACAGGTCAGGTCCAAAGATTTGGGAAGTGTAACCTAGAACAAAGGGTTTCTATAGATGGGTCCATGCCAAGAAGGCAGTTCTGCTCTAAAAAGCATCCTCAGGCTTGTGCACTCTTGGGGCGAGGACCACAGTCACTGCGCATCTTTCATGGCACACTATGGAACCTCCTGCATCTTCAACTTCATTTGTATATTTCCTCATGCCCCACATGCAGAAGTATAGCCACCACGGAGTCCACACTCGTGCTCCGAAACAATGAGTAAAAGTGTCCTGCCATCTTTCCAGTGACTGACCGAGGCCCTCACTGAAGCAACATTGCTGTTACGATCCATCTTCCTTTTGCTTCACAGTGGATGGGAACTATTGCTTTTCCTGAATTCAAGCCACACTGACATGTGGCTGTAACATGGCCCTGATCTGTGTAGTGAATGTTTCATATTCATTGTATGTCTTCCCAGAAAATGTTTGCTCACCTCCAAGGTTGCCTAACCACCAATCTTCTGAGCCTCTTTCCTTACAGACTCTCACAGTCCTTAAATTAGATGGCCAAACTGTCTTCAAATACTGAACTTGCCACACAGTGAGCATTTCCAGTCTACGGTCTTGTGTTTGAAGAAGCCATGAGCTCTTTATTCCTTGTGCTTTACTTAACGGTCCGAACATCTCTTTCAGACAAAGAGCAGAAAGCTGGAGGTGAAGAGTTCATTTCTCCCAAGTTGGTAATCTGGAGATTTGCCATGTTCCATTGCGGCAGAAGCGCTCTGACCTTATGACCCTGAGTTTTAATTTCACTTCCCAATTGGACGTCATTTGGGGAGAGTCTGACCTATACACCCCCCTCTTTAATATCGAAGGGAAGAAACCCTTTCATGTGTCCTAAGTAGAAGTTCAGAGACATCTCCACGTGAGCCTGTCATGAGCTCCTTCAGCATCCCACCGTGCATAGCCACACCTCTGAGATAGATCGCTTCTTCAACTGTGTCCTAAATTACATCCTAATGAATTCTCGGCTAAACCACTGATGCTGTTCAGTAAGTGACCTGCACTTCCAGGAGTCTTGCTGGACTCATAACACATAACTCCAGGGATCTTTCTAATACTCCATCCTAAGCATAGCACTCGAGAGTCTTTAGAATTCAGCCTCCAGACACTTTGTAGTGTCAAAGAAGCAACCCTGCCTGCAATCAAGCTATTCACCACATTCCCGCCTTCTTTATACTGCTGTGCTTTTGCTCAGAAGTCCCCTCCCTCAGGATCATCTTCTTTTGCCATCAATCTCATTCTCAGTTTTCAGTACCCAGCTCTTCTAAGAAGCACACTTAGCTCTCCTGCAGCCCCTCTGTCAGGTTCTTTACTGGTGTGTTCCCTTTGCCCTGTGTGATCCTTACTGCACACTGTAGTTCTGTGTGGATGGCAGAAGTCCTGTTAATGTCCTTTGTATCTTAGCATCTATCATTTATAGAAAATTCACCCTTGGTTTTAACCTAAGATGTATTTATCTCTTGATTTAAAGTATATCAATTATTCCCTAATAAGAATGACATTAACTAATATTCTATGGCTATTTCTTGGATTGCAGCCAATGTTTTGTATAATATATATATATATATCTGATTTCTTCCTTGTTGAACTACTTGGTTTTTATTGTGAACTTGACACAACCAAGAGTCGAATGGAAAGAGGGATCCCCAATTGAAGAAACACCGCGATCAAACTGGCCTATGACCTTGTGTTTTGGAAATTGTATGGATTATGCCGGAAGGGTGGGCCCACTATGGGCAGTGCCAACTCTAGGTAGGTGATTCTGGGTTGTAGAAGAAAGCAGACTGAGCATGAACTGAAGAGAACAAGCCAGCAAGCAGACTTCCGCCATGGTTTCTGCCCCAAGTTCCTGCTTTGGCTGTCCTCAGTGAGGGACTGTAATCTGGAAAGTGTAATCCATGTAAACCCTTTCCTCCCCAGGCTGCTTTCGGCCATGGTGTTTATTTATCACAGCAACAGAAAGCAATCTAGAATACGTATAATGACCTGTAAAATGGACCCATGCTTATTGCCGTTTGCAGTTGAGAAAATTAAGGTTTAAAGAAGTTACACAAATGTTGGAGGGACCAGGGAGGTGGCTTTATGAATGAAGGCACTTGCCACACTAGCCTGTTGGCCTGGATTTGATTCTGAAAATCCATGCTAAGTTGGAAAGAGAGAAGAGCTCCCCAAAGTTGTCCTCTGACCTCTACATGTTGTGGTACTGATGGAGGAGGTTCATCTGTCTCTTGGTTAATAAAGAAACTGCCTTGGCCCTTTGATAGGACAGAAAATTAGGTAGGCAGAGAAAACAGAACAGAATTCTGGGAGAAAGAAGCCGAGTCAGGCAGTCTCCATGATTCTCCCATCGGAGACAGATGCAGGTTAAGATCTTTCCTGGTATGGTGCTACACAGATTACTAAAAATGGGTTAATCAAGATGTGAAAATTAGCCAGTAAGAGGCTAGAGCTAATGGGCCAAGCAGTGTTTAAAAAAATACAGTTTCTCTGTAATTATTTCGGATAAAGCTAGCCCGGTGGTGGGAAGCAGCCCGCCGCTTGCCACTACAGTGGTACACTCTCCCACACATACATGCACCCCATATAATAGGTGAAACTTGAAAACTTTCAAAGATGCCAGTGGAGTAAATGAGAGAGGTCAGATTTGAGACCCATGGTCCAAAGTCTGCTATTGTGTCATACTGAAATTAAAAAGGGAAAAGGGTCACGGCGCCTTCTTCCACTTAAATTTGGTTTACTTTCTTGTTTCTCCGAAAGAGGTTACAGTATTTTAGTCATTAGCCTGGATTAATTTTGATCGTACATACTATAATAACATTTAATCAAAGGATGTGGGGAGGAACAGTGGGGTACACTGGCATACGATAATCCCCATGGAGTCCCCGAGCATTAGCAGGTGTCTTTCGCACTGCTCCCCTGTCAAGCTGTATTTATGTGTTCAGGATAAAGTCACTCTTCTCTTACTGAAAAAGTCTTTTTTCACACTGTGCCATCAAATGCCGTTCTTAGAGGAAATGGGTTCTTCTCCTTCACTACGCAGCCCATCCGCTGGAGGCTCAAAAGAATCAAAAGCCTTCCTAGTACCATTGGAAGCCACATAATGAAACTAAGGCCTAGTACTATTTCACTGACTCTCCAGAACTGCTGAGTGATAAGGATCAGCAAGGAATTGTTAGTTTTAATGGGAAAAGTGAACCTTTTGTTAGTCATGTCCATTGCTTTCCTGCTAAGAAAAACCCAACTTTGAAGCATTCATTTGGCTACGGTTGGGTATGGGAGCATCCAGAGATTTTTATTATGTCTAATAAAATCCACCCAAGAATGGAGGCTGCATTATGGTCCACAAGAGATGCATTTTGCTCTGAAAATGGAGCTGGATGCTCACTGTAAATGAGGAACCCAGAGTGAGATGTTGGAGGGCACAGCTGGGAATATGTGCAGAACTCACTTTCATTTCCATTTGAATACCACAGAGGCAGCACTCCACTTGCTTCAAATTAAAAGGCACATCAAGAATGCAAAACGTCATATAAAATTTTAACCATACTTTCTAGTTGATTTTTTAATCCTTTACCAGCTCTTTGTCTATTTTCAGATAAAGCCTTGACCTTCTGTGATGTGTGCACATCCATTCTTGGCCTCCTTTTTGGAAGGCTACCTGTGCCCTGGCTCTTTACCTGCCTCCTGCATCTTTTCTTTATGATGTAGTCATTCCCCTAGTTTTTCCATTTCACCTTCCTTTGTTTTCTTCCTGATTGGCTCTTCCTTTTTCCTTCCCTTTCCTCTTTAACTATCCTCCTTTTCTCCTACTCCATCCATGAGTTATGCACACATACATATACATATACATACATATATAAACATGGATAGAATTGATACCCTGGCATCCCACTGTGCACTGTCATGTGGCTGTTGCTCTAATTGTGGGATACCTCAATGCAGAACCTAAAGGTTTGTCTAGGGACACTGGTAAGCAACAAACATAGCAAGTCTGAACTCTGGGGCTGCTAGCAGAAGCTACTGATACTAATAAAAACTAAGAGCAACAGTAGCTGATAGCATTAAGAGCTTTCTATGTCCTTGGTTCACTCCATGAAATCGTATTGTAGTATCGCTCCCTTTGTACTAGAGAAGAAACTGAATAGCCACCCTGTGCATGGTCCAGGCTGTACAGGTTGAGAGGAAGATCCACGCTTCCCAGCTGGGCAGTCTGGCTTCAGACCATTCCTCTTAAGAACTGAGTTTCATTGATACTTCAGCAGCTGAAGAGTAAGTAGCCCTGGAGTGGGCTTCAGTGAGAGCTGGCAAACACTATAGAACACAAGCTTGCCCTGCAAGAGACCTCGGTGTAGCCACACAGACAAACAGGGGGTAAGCCAGGGTCACCATATACAAAGCAAGGTAATCTTGGATGCTCACAGGAACTGCAGTTGGAGGAGTTCTTCCCAAGGAGGGTGAAATTTTTAGGAGAGGAGATATGATACCTGTTGTAATAGGAGCAGCGGGGCTGCGTCCCCAGCACCCCGGCCGCCCGCACGGCTAGCTTTACCCGAAATAATTACACGGACACTGTATTCTTTTAAACACTGCTTGACCCATTCTCTTCTAGGCTAATTCTCACATATTAATTTAGCCCATTTCTAATCATCTGTGTGTAGCACCCCAAGGTGCGCTTACCGGGAAGATTCTAGCCTAAGTCCGTCCTGGGTCGGAGCTTCATCGCGTGTGCCTCAGAGAGCAGAGCTCTCACCTCTGCCCGCAAGAGTGGAGCATCATGTCTCTCCGAGGTGTCTGCCCCTGAGAGGAGAGATGTTGAGTCTGACCTCACTTCCTCTTCCTCCCAGCATTCTGTTCTGTTTACTCCTCCCACCTATGTTTTAACCTATCAGTGCAAGCAGCTTCTTTATTTAATTAACCAATGACCTTCCTCCATCAGAGACCTATGAAGGCCTCAGGGCAGGGGAGCCATAAAAATGACAGGAAAAGAAGAACCATGTTTGAAAGCTCAAGAAAGAAGACAGGACGTCACAGATGGCCAGTGGCAGCCAGTGTGGCCCAGACAACAACCCTGGAGACTGGAGAAAAGAAGTCAGGTCGTGAGAAAGGCTTGGGTGAAGCAGAACACAGAACTCAGAGACAGGGTTAGGTACTGGCCTAGGAATGAAGTCCGGTTAACAAACAGACGTGAGGCACTAGGTCAGAATGGCAGAGGGGAAACCTGACAGTGGGGGAGGAGTCTTTAGCTCCACTTGAGCAGGTTGGACTTCATCTCATTCACCCTTGGTCTCACTTGGGGAGCTGCTATGTACACAGGTAGCATCACAAGCCGGGGTGACATCATGTCTTGTTTCTACAATCGCTCCCAAACCCACAGGGTACAGGTGATCTTTAATGCATAAAAGTGTGGAAGCAAGGTTATCCCGAAAGTATGTCTCTTTCACATTCTGGTTTGCTGCCTTGAATAGAGAGCGGGTGATACAGACATAGCCGGAACGTTTGCATAGCCCTGGGGATGCTGTGTGAGTGTGCCACGCACATCAATAGCCACTATTACATCCAGCGATCAAGAAAAAAACAGAAAACCACCCTTAGAGGAAATATGGGGGTTAAAACGGAAGGCACATGAGATGAAGTAAGAACTGTTTCTGTAAACCCTTCTACAGTGTTTGAAATTTGTTAGTACATAATAAAAGTAAAACTAAACATATGTCCAATTTAATCATCAGGCCACTAGTCCCACGAAATAAAAAGTGGTGCCGTGGTGGATGACATGACACAGAGAAAATACGCTAACACGTTAGTGTTGCAGCCAGGAAATCAAGGGAGTCTAATTGGCAGATTAAAAAAATAATAGTATTCAGGGAACATTTAATGTGGTCATAAAGAGGTTCACACACCTCTCAGAAATCATTTTAAAGTAGCAAGCATTAGGTTTTATGGGACCAAAGGTGATGCTGAGCCCCCCCTAGTTAAGTCGAGAACACCCTAGGACCCCGTGTTTAAGAAGGCAGGAAGCCAAGCCAAGCAACATATTTTAGCAAGATTTTTTTTTTTTTTAATCCGACGTCTCAAGTGAACTGTGTTTCTCGTGTTGTCCCTTCATGGCATTTGGCTACCATATTTTTTTTCTAAATTTTATTTTTCTTAAACCTTCCAAACTAAGTACATGTGGGGCCATTTCTGTTTGCTCCCCTGGTGTTCACCCAAGCTGCCCCCCTCCCCCCAGCACTTCAGATCCCACCCTGCTTTCGGCCAAGACCCGCAGCAGCCTGGCCAGAAACAGATCTCCTCCTGCAGGGAAATGGGCTGAGCTGGGGAGGGGCGGTGTCTCTGAGGGCGGTGCCCACAGGAAGCCGGAGAGCCCTTAATCGCCCGCCGTCCTTCCTCAATTCCATCTGGCTGCCTGAATAATGGAGATTAGAAGTGTCTGCTTTGATTGCTGCTGGGGACAAATGCTGAAATTTTGTTGAGAAACCTCAGTCCTGCCTCTTTAAGAGCTGGGTTTCTTAGGAAATTTCAATTCTCTTCTCTCCAGTGTTTGAAGCAAAGCACTAGAAAAAAAAAGGCCCCCCAAAGTGGCACACCAATCGATGCTCGGGGATTTCAGTCCAATTCGCAGCCCCCTCCGGGGGGGGAGGGGCAGCAGTAAGACGGGGTTGGAGGTGGGGCAAAGGGGAGAAGGGGAGTGGGGAGGGGGGTGCTGGGGCTGGACTGAAGCTGTTGAAATGAGGCCTCAAAGGAACTCCCTGCACGAGTAGAAAGGCTCTGCTCCACCAATCCTTCGAGGTATCCAAGTCCCAGGGAAAAGGGCAGCTGGGACCTCCACACCTGGAACTCCTGTGGTCACGCCCCGTGGTCACTGCCTGGACTGGACTTGAGGGGAGGGTGTCTCCATTATCTTCTGCTGTCTCAGCCCTCCCCCACTTCCTTTCTTCTGTCCTCCCTTTCTCCCTCTTACCTTTTCCACCCTTCCTCTTACCCCCACCTCTGTGTGCCCCTTTCTCCATAAATGAAATTGTTAAAACACCTTTGCCTGCTCTGCTGGGGAGAATCAAATGTTAGTCCGCTCGGAGCCCTATCCACCAGCCTGAGTGCCACAGATTGAGACAATAAAGAGCTGTTCCTTTTAGTTGCTAAAGCAGAGGGGCTCCCAGTGCCTAGGGTCTTCTGGTTTGTAGGCACTGGCTATTTTAAGCAGGCCTCCTCGTCTTCACTGTGCCTGTGGACCTTTGACCAGCTCCCTGCTCTGGGGAGGATTTCTGCCTCTGCCATCACTCCCAGCCAGAAGCCTGGAGGATGACTGGGGAGATTGGAGAGAGGTAGAGGCTGAAGCAAAGACTAAAAGTCTGTTAAAGGCAGGCAGCCTTCAGGGGCTCTGCCGGAGCCTGACATAAGCACTTCCTCCCACACCCGCAGCCCACCCCCAACCCAAGGGGCTCACTCTATGGGAGAGGAAATGCAATCAGCAGAGCCCCTTGCTTGCTCTGGCTCTTCCAGGACCCTGGGAAGAACCCCGGCACTGTGTTCCCAGGGTCTGTGTTTCTGTAAGATTTGGGAAAGGAGAATGTTTTAAACATAGACTCAACTGCTGTTTCTGTCTGCTGCTGCTGCTACTACGGCTGGCTCCCCACTTGCCCTCATTCTTCTCAGATCAAAAGGCTTTGGCATTTGGGGAACCCAACCCAGGAGCCCCTGAGATGGGCATATATTACATTTGCAGTAAATGGGATATATCTCTCCTAGCCACAGTGGCTTCTGTGTGTTCAAGTCTTCTGTGTGCGCAGGTCACTGCTGGTAAACCTGGGGTAGGAACAGTGGATAGAAACTGAGCATAAAGACTGTATTAAATGTAAACAGAGCCTTTGGTGCCTAGCAGTCAAGGCCTGTGGGTACTGGGGGAGGGGAGGGAAAACAAGGTATGAGATACACAGAGCCAGAAGCAATTCTAGAAAATGAAAACTCAGTTCTCGTGGATGCCTGTCAAAATGGAAATTTCGCAATGTATTCAGTAAGGAGGCATGCGTAGCGATCAGTACATTGCGCATTATTTATGGAAATTGCGTGAAGTGAAATTTATCAGGAATCTTGCATTTGGCGGATTAGCATAACAGTGCTGCAAGGAGCAAGCCAGTCTGGGAAAGGAAGCATGCCTTAGTTCCTCCTGGCTATCAAGAATTTTGGTATAGCTAGGGAAGGGTCCCTTTACTTTCCATCCTCACTAATATAAGATCATTATCAGATAAAGGAAACATCAAAGCATGCAAACAAATTTTACAGAGGAAAAGGGGGTTTTAGAGGTATGTGCTTAATTAAAACATTATAGGATTTTCTATTGTTGCTATTGTTATATATTAGTTGCATTTACTAGCTTCACAAAAAATTTGTGATTTCTCCTTTTCTAAAGACTCTCTTTAGAACATTCCATAGTTGTGTTTTCTATTATTTTTATTAAAGAATATCCCCCTGGCCAAGCTGTGTAAGTTTTAGGCCCCAGAACCTAGACCCTCTCTGTGGACTGCCCACATGACTCTAGACAAAACTTGATTTTCTCTGCATTAGAGAACCCTGTTCCAGTCTAGGGGCCATGATTATGGGAGAGTTTGCTCCTCAAATCCTGTCTTTCTTATGGGGCCTCCTGTCCCACATTCTCAGGGCCTGACTCCCAACTGGAAAGTCAGTAGCAGTGAATTGCCCTTGGTGCCCACTTTCTTCACCTGTGCCGAGGCCAAGTGTGGAGGGTCTCACCATGATCAGTTGATTGTGGGTTTTGCTTCTGAGGAGGCCACGTAGTTTTCTGACAAACCTTTATTCACATTGGTGTGTTTAGGTCAGCTGATGATTTGATTGACAGTCCAGATCTCATCTCCTGAGCAGCAGGCACTTATGCTTCTGTTCTCTTTGTCTTTTTGTTTTTGAACAGAGTTGGTGTGGACACGGATGACAGTCTGAAGGAAGAGCCCTCCTCACAACAGGCAAGTTGGATAAGTCAGTATACAAAACACTGTCTGGTCCATAGACTGGTGCATGCTTATGGAGCACATAGCCAGGGTAGCTATTTCTAAAAGGAGCTGCCTCTGCTAGTCGTGCATAGGGCTTCAGGGTGTTGGTTATGTTTCACCTATGAATGCTCAGAACCAATTCACTACAGCCGCTTGTGACATCAGGAATCCTGAACACAGGCCTCCTGGTTCACATCATGCTCAGCAGCTAGCTCCTCAGAGCTCAGCTAACTCACTCAATGCTTCTTCAGCACACAACAGATGAACCTGTTCCTCCTGAGTGGCTTCTCATTCATCAGATCTGGGTGTTCAGAAATACTGAAAGAGGCAAGAGACAGAGAAACAATTGAGGTGATCCATTACTGACCTAACTGAACAACCATTCTCTACAAAGACCCAAAACGCCTTGGAGAAAATTACTCAGAACAATGTGCTAATCCTCTGAGTAGAAGAAAATTATTCTCCAAACCCTAGCTTTGAATCCGCCATCAAGGTAGGATCTGTCAGTTGGTGATTATTTGCCCCGGCAGAGGGGCTTGTGGGTGAGAAAAACCTAACAGTGATATTGCCTTAGCGATTTCTAGCTTGATCCCGCACCTTAGAACAGAAGAGCTATGTGTAGGGATTTCCCACTTTTGCTGCAATTACAAGTCTACAGACATGATCAGGATCGTGTGATAAATATATGGCTTTGCTTGGTAAACTGTGTTTTGATCATGTTTGGATTTGAGGACAGTCCCTGCTTTGATTTCATGGGTCCCCTCTCCTAACATCAATGTAGCACAGCTGACTGCCATTCCTGGGCAAGTGGCCACTTCCCTGGGTCAGACATGGAAAGAAAGAAGAGCCCCTGTTCTGCAGAGAAGGCTGAGGCATGAAGTTCATGATAAACATGACTCCTGTGTACTTTGAACTCGGCTGGCATGTGTGTCCCAGGGCCGTATGGTGCTCTTTTCACAGACCATTGCCCCGGAAACAACCTCAGCGTGGGCTAAAGCTCGGCATGGCTGCCTGGAGTACGGGATGAGGGCCAGCGTGATGACCTGAGAGGCAGAATCAAAGCCATCAGGGCGCTGTAATGAGCAGTGAGGAAGGTCTGGCTGTGGCTGAGTTTTCAAAAGCATTTTCATCTACCAGAGGTCAAATAATCTAGTCTCCGACCTTCAAGCAAAACCTTTATCTAAATTCTATCCTTTTCATGTAACTTTTTCTTCACAAGACAGAATAAGAAAATTCATCAAAGAAAATTCTTTGTCTTCCTCTAATGGCCTAAAATTTTTATAATCACATATAATTATTGGTAAAAAAAAATTCCCTACTAGCCTAACTCCTTTTTAAAATTTATACATATTTTAGCTTATTCATACAACACTTTAAAATAAAGTTCAACATTGTTAATTCAGCAATGACTCTTACCTGGAGATATTACCATAATGAAAGGGATTTTTTAGTTGTTTCAGAAATAGGATTGTGCTCCATAGAAAGAGAACATTAGGTGACATTCGGGTCTTGGAAAAGCTTTCACATCTTGGAGTTTCAGCTTCCTGGACTGTACAAAGTGAATGATAATGATGTTTACTTCAGCTGTGTGGAAATCACAAACTGAGGGTTGCAGCGATGACTTGGAGGGTGAAGTGCTTGCTGCGTAAGTACAAGGCCCTGGGTTCAGATCCCCAGCACCCATAGAGAAGCTGGGCATGGGAGTGCACAGCTGTAATCCCAGGGCTGGGTAGGGGTGGGAACAGGCCAGTTCTGGGGTTCTTTGGCCGACTAGCCTAGCTAAAACAGTGAGCTCTAGGATCAACGAGAGCTTCTGGCTCAAAACAAATAAGACCAAAAAACAACAGAGGAAGATGCCCATCATCAACCTCTGGCCTCCACAAGCATGCCCATATACATACGTGCCTAACACACACGCACATACACATACACACATACACACGTGCACACACACCATTAAAATAAACCAATCTCATCTTGTAAAAGATTTTAGACAGTTAAGACTACTGCATATAATTAAATAATTATGCGTGTTAAATTTCAGCAGAATGAGGAATAATCAGGGCAGAAACAGACAGAGATAAAAAGGAGCCGAGGAAGTAGGTTGCAGGGCCTACATCCTTGCTGTGCTCCACATACAAATGAATTTTCTGTCACCCAGAGGGTAGGAAAAGGAAATAATCAGTCACATACGAGGTCCTTCTGTTTGGAGGACAAAAAGCAGTGTCTGGTGGTGCAAAAGCAGGGGTGCTCACCTCTGTTCACCGACCTGTCTCAGCAGACCTTCCTGCAGAGGACAAGAGGGGGCTTTCTCCATGTTTAGCCACTCCCACCTTAAATTACACACTTCCTGGAGCGCTCATGGCAGCTTCTTGTGGGCATTCTTTCTCTCCATATTCTGTTTGTTTGTTTGTTTGTTTGTTTGTTTGTGATAGAATTTTACTGTGTTGTGTAGCCCTGTCAGTTCTGCAAGTCACTTTGTAGACCAAGCTAGCCTTGAACTCAAAAAGATTCACCTGCCCTGCCTTCTGAGTGCTGGGATTAAAGGTGTGTGCCTCCACCACCATAATCTTTAGCTAACAAAGCTAGCACATAGCAAAACCCGTTCCAGAAAGAGGTTGGAGTCATTGTTCTCGTAATGTCAAATACCAGAAACAGTGGACTCCAACCAGAAGTAGTTGGCCACAGGATCCATGCAGCTGCCTCTCACCTGGGCAACGAGTGTTTGATACTTCCCAAACCTCTGTCAAGTTGCTCTCTGCTTCCCTTTTGCCTGGCAGAGCCTTACTTTTCATCAGGATCCATTGATCCCAAGCATAAGTCTGATTCCTAGCAAGACTATGCTTCCTACTTGCTTTGCATTTATTAAACTATGTGTACATTAACAAGATGAAGAAGTAGGATAATTTCTGCCCTGACCAATCATAACAGCAGTTCTTAACCAGAAGCTAAAACTGTTTAAAGTCCTTACGGCCATTACTGACTGTACAGTCTCCGAATCAATACTGGGCACGTATAAGTAAATGTGGCTGCTCATAAAGGAATTTCCACCTTCCGAGCTGTAGGGAGTACCTGTGGGATGGGAACTTGAAGCACAGTTCCCTTTTTTGCCATGCATGGTGGTGCAGTCTTAGTATACCAGGCTCTGGAAAACATACTCCAAATGCAGCCATGATGCTTTCAGTACACACTGTTTGCAACTGTGCTGTTTTGAGAAAGGAAGATACTGTTTATGTCTCAGAAGCGTCAAAAACAAACAGGGCATCCCTCCCCTGACCCCTAGAAAGTTTTCCTTGTAATTGTGTCCCTGTTCTTGGAAACATGCCTTTGTGACGTAGGTAAAATCTCTGGAGTACCACTCTTGCCTTTGATGGAAATTTCTAGCACTTACGAGAACTTGGTGTGACTTCTTTTCCCCTGTTCATCATTCTGTCGTAATCTTCCTATTGAATGCTGGCGTTGGTTTTTAATACTGTTCTGAGTACATTCTATCGCTATCCCAGTTTCAAAGATAACCCTGAACAGGTGTTCATCCCATCTACAAACAAGGAAACTGTACACAGAGAAGGCAAAGGTGGGATTTGAATCTAGGTAATTTGGTTCCAGAACATTCCGTCTTCCCAGATATGCATGCGTTCATGCAGTAATCATTGACCCCACTCCTGATGAATGCTAAGCTCCCATGAGGAGAGCTGCCCCACTGCTGTTTCCATGTCTTCTCCCACACAGAACTTCTGCTCCGGGGAGGGACATCTAGCGGAAAAAGATAGGAGGTAAAGGTTGTAAGGTCAGAGAAAGATAATAAAGCAGGTGAGGAGGTAGAAAAGGGAGGAGAGCTCACTGGCTATATAGGACAGGCCCACGAAAGGACCAGTTACTAGAAAGCTGAAGTCAGACAAGTGGAGACGAAGGCAGTGGTCCAGTCCGAAGCATAGCAAGGATGCGGGCTCTGAGTCAGTGGGCTGGTGTGAGCCCAGGCAGAATAGCGAGAGGGCCAATGTGTCTGGAAGTGAGTGAACGAGGCAAAAGTGGATAGGATGAGGTAGGCGTGATGAATGGGACCAGGACCTGAATGCGATGGCAAGTTTGCTCTTACTCTGCATGGGATGGACACACTTAATAGTTTCTCAAGCTTAGAAGTTTTTCATTTCTTCTAGCCCCATTCTGCCAACTGTTATGCTAAAGCTCATTTTCAGCATTACTAGCATAATTCTATTTTTAACACAGTGCTAACGTCTCCAGGGTTGTTCTTAATATTAGCTTGCACTTTCCTTTTACTTCCGGTAATTCCTCTCCGGAAAGTCTGTATTTAGTTGTCCATTCTGTGTGGGTATAACCTTGGTTCAGACTGCTGTGGCTCCAGACAGTGGAAGCCCAGCCGCAAAAGGTCCCAAGAAGAGCAGAAGGACGCCCACAATAACTGAGCAGCAGAGATTTAAAGGATAAAATTTCTTCCCCAGAAAGACTCACGCTAAGCAGAGACACAAAGAAATGTCTGTCAAATATGAAGGGCGTAAGCTCAGTGAACAAACACTCGTCTGCCAAGTCTCAGAAAGCCATAACCTTGAATGCCTTTGAAAATTGCAATCACTGGGGCACAACAGAGGAATTTATTCCTCTGCACAAATGACACTTCTTACTGAGTCCTCTAGAGAGGCGCAGAGCGCAGAAGCATAGGTAAGTTCATCCCAGGGAGAGACTAATTAGCAAAGGTAGGGTCATTTGGTTCATTACATTAGATGCACTTTTCCATTGTTTATATTTTCAAATATTCCTAGTAAGACTATAAGAACCAAAGAATGAACTCCACCTACAGCCAACACAATTGGCAGTGGGCATTCCCCTATGGCCACCACACTTGGCAGTGGACATTCTACAGCCACCACAGTTGACAGTGGACATTCTACGGCCACCACAGTTGACAGTGGACATTCTACGGCCACCACAGTTGACAGTGGACATTCTACGGCCAC
>NW_004949110.1:5129096-5163564 GCF_000317375.1 Microtus ochrogaster
TTCCCCTACGGCCACCACACTTGGCAGTGGACATTCTACGGCCACCACACTTGGCAGTGGACATTCTACGGCCACCACACTTGGCAGTGGACATTTTACGGCCACCACACTTGGCAGTGGACATTCTCCTGTACTCACGTCACTCCTTGAGCCTGTGCCGTCTCACGGGCGGTAAAGTGCACATGATACACAACAAGTGTTTCAGGAATGGAACTCTAGGCTCAAAAATTGATATGGCCCAGATGAAACTTTTTCATGCTACATTGTAACTAAAACTGTCTTGATTAAAAAAAAAAAAAGATGAATATCCCTAAGCAAACTCCTTGGGTTTTTCTTTGGCTAACACTGGAATTTTTGTTTATTATACTTAACTATGTCATACGCACCCAAAAGCGTACATTTTTACCCACTAACATTTTTGCGTAGAGCGCCTACATCCACGTATTTCTCTTACCAGCAGATTCTTTAATTTTATGCTCTAGAAAGCAGGAATAATAATGAGGAAGCAGAGGGAGGTGGCAGGTACAACTTAAGGAGCGTTTTTTTATATACATTTTATTTATAAGATTTAAATCATCTTTAATTTTTAGTTTAGTCGGGATATCTGTTATTATAACCCTATCTTAAAGAGATATGCTGAAAGTTTTAAAAAGGAGCCTTCCCTAAGACAACCAACCAGTGACGTGTTGAGCCAGTACTGAACGCCAAAGCCGTTGCACCCTGGCAGTCCTCCATGGGCACTTGTCTAGCGTGTGTACAGCCTCCCTTCCCATTGACAGTGAAGTGATCCCCCTCCCAGCCAGTCTAAAGTCTCTGTTCTATCAAGAATATAAGCAGAATCTCATTTCAAAGGCACAGAGGACTTCGCTTTAGTCTTCATCCTTTATTTCATTATCTCAACATGGGGTCCATCCCTCCCCATACTTACTAAGCTGAAAGTCTTGTCCATTGTCTCGGAAGTCCTTATCACGGTGCGTCAACTTTCAGTTATGGTGGAGTAGGCTCTACACCCTCCCCCGATTAGTGTCTATTCCTTAGTTCTTTCATTAGCAAGGGCTGCCTGTCTAAAACTCTTGTTCCCATGGAGGTCTAATGGAAGAACATTCCAGACAGAACAAAATCCCAGGGGAAGGAACCTTCACAGCCTGGGCGATAAGTAGTAATGATGTTGCTACAGCTGGAATAACCACAGGAAACATTCTAGACTATGCATGTGGAAGAGAAAGAGGCAGGAGCCAGCTTGTGTGGTTTACTGATGCTGGGTAACACACTCAAACTCTAAGAGGTGTGCAACAGGAACCCCACTGCTGTGTGCTACCTTGGACACACACCATTCCGCTGTCAAGAATAGAGGCTAAAGCATGCATTTTTTCTTAAGGTTAGCCTCAGTTCTAACATTCTGCTACTGCTTGCTACATTGCATTCACCGGAGAGAGTTTCCAGAACATCCTAGAAAGCAGGCAGATAAATAGGCAACCCTTCTTTGGTGGAAAGTACTGCCGGGTTTCATTGGAAAGGTAGTGGCACAGAGAGTTGAGAAACTGGTATCTCTAACATAGCTCATCTGCCATTGGGTCTACAGTAAAGAGTTTCAGTTTTACAATAGATAAATTTTGAGTCTTTTGAACGTGGTTGGCTTTATTTTATGATTGTGATTGGTTCCATCTTGATAAACGTTCTGTATGAAAAAGATATGTCTTCTAGCACATGTTTTAATGGCATACCCAACAACTGCAGGATATAGTTGGTATAATATTACAAAAGTGTCACTCATTGGAGGAGGGGATGTAGGTCAGTTGTTGAAGTGCACGCCTAAAGGCATGGATTCAACCTATGTCGCTGTGCATGTTTGGAATTAGTGGTACATGTGTGTATTCTAACACGTAACGCGTGGTGGCAGAAGGATTAGAAATTCAAAGCCATCCTTGGCTACACAGCATGAGAGTCTCTCTCAAAATAAAAGGCTGGGTAGGGTGATGTCTCAGATGGTAAGGTGCTTGCTGAGAAAACATGTGTCTGGTTTCAGGTCCCCAGCACCCACACGAAAAGCCAGGCACAGGGATGTATGTCTCTAACCCCAGTGCGGGGAAGCAGTAACAGGCTGTCATCAGGCAGCCAGCCTAGAAGAATCGATGAACTCCAGGTTGAGTGAGAGAAAATAAGGCAGATAGTAAAAAGTCATCAACTTCTGCCCTTCATAAAGCCGTGTATACACACCACATGCACATGTTCTCATACTCACACATGTGCACCACACACATGCACACAGAATGTCAGCTATGTGGAACAGATTCTGTTTTAATCTACTCATTTTGCCAGGTGCTGATGCCCAGCTAGAGGTGTGCCTGTTTCTCCTTCATAGTTTGGCCATTACTGCCTCATATACTTCAGAAAGTTCTTTGAATATAGAATTCAATTTCCTTTAATACTTTGAAAATTGTATTCTCTTGCCTTCAAGCCTTTATTTTTTTTCATGAAACATTAGAAGAGTTTATTTTCTTTTTGCCAAACATAATTTGATCTGTTTTAATTTCATTTTTTATCTTCGGTTTTAGAAGCTTGACTATGGTTTGTTGTTCTTTAAATTTATCCTAATTCAGAGTCGCTGAGTTTCTTGGATTTTCATGTAGATGCTCTTCATTGAATTTATGAAATTCAACTGTTGTCTTCTTAAATATTCTGGTTTTTGTGTTCCTTGTTCCCTTCATGCATTGCAATCATAGAATTGTTAAGCCACTTTATATGTTTTTCTTATGTCATTTAGGCACTTTCCTATTATTCAAATCTTATTTCACCACAGTGTACATGTTCAATGCTTTAATTTATCTCTTTCAAGCTTACTACCATTGGCAGCATCCAATCAGCCCTTAAGCCAATATATTCGATTTTTCTTTCTAGATATTATGTACCTTTGTTCTGGAATCTCTCTTTTATCTCTTCTTTCTTTTTTCTTTCCCTCTTTCTTTTTGTAGCTCACAGTTTTCTTCAGAGGTTTTCATTTTGTTCTTATTATCTCGGTGAGTTTAAATTCTCCAGCATGTTCTTTATAGCTGTTTTAAAGCCTTTCCCTATTAATTCTAATGCCCGAGTTATTTCAAGGTCTGTTTCTATCGATTGCCACTTCGGGTGTTTCATTTTTGTTGCTATTTTATCTACAGCTTATCCTGTTGTTCTCTGCTGCCTATTACCCGATCATTGAGTCCTATTATGCCTGTGATACCAGGCACCCCACATGGCACACCACTGCATATTCTGAAAGTGATTTTGAAGTCGTTGCATAGGCAAAGGAATATGGCTTTCTTACACTTTGCTTTCAGATGGGTGCTGGATACTGTATAATGGAGCCCTGAGTCAAAATGTGCAACTCTTAGCCTTATCTTGGGGGTTGTGTTTCGGGGGGTTTATTAGCATATTTGAGGTTTGCTTAAGTCGGGATCTTGTTTTGTAAGATGCATTGTCCATTGTAGTGTGTGAGTGAATGTGGATACAGGTATATAAAAGGGTTACCATGCCAACTAAACAACGCTGTAAGTCAGGTTTCAGGTAAGAGTACTGTGGAACAAGAATAATGACATGGTGTGAACCCTCCCCCCCCATCTTTAAGTTCATCCATGTATTTGTCTTTTGTTTTTGTTTTGTCTTTGTCCTCAGTCCTCAGTTTGTAATATGATCACTTTGGACCCATGATTAGTTTTTGATAGACTGTTAAGAGGGGAGATAAATTTTCTACCTTACAAATAAGTTATTTGGTAAAAATACTTCTCAGAGAACTATGCAAATGCAGGCATCATCATTTATTACATTTTTCAATTCCTCTGAGTACCTTTTGTATCTATAATCCACAATAGAGTGTGAGCTAGTTAGTGTTCACTATCTCCTGCTACATAATGACTTAGAACAACACACACTTCTTAGTTCAAAGCTTTTATGGCTCAAGAATTTGGAAACAACTTAACTGAGTGTTTCCACTCAGGGTCTCCTATGAGGTTCCAGACAAGGTGTCAGCTGGAGTGATTGTCTTTGGAAGTCTTTTATAGCTCCAGAGAATCCACATCTATGTTGACAGAAGCCCCCGAGTTCTTCCTAGCTGTAGAAGACTCTGGTGACACACGGAGCACTCCACAGGCCTGCTACAGAGTCATCACTTAGAAGCCAGCTTCTCAGAGCAGGCAGTCTAAGAAAGAAAGCAAATAGAGAGTCCTGGTGTCAGTTTATGAGGGAATCTTGAGCATGGCATAGCATCATATCACTTATATAGTACATTTTAGTCACTAGATATAAGTTTTTAAGTGCATGCTGCACACAACAATGAGGGGAATTAGGCTCCATTCTCTTAAGGAAAGTAGAATAAAAGAATTTGTAGGAAACTATTTTAAAAACCAATATTGCATTTTCTGAGCCAAACAATTTATCTTTCCTGTATGAAGATGCATGTGTTACCAGCCCAAGTCATATGAACCAGGTTCGTTCCTTGGCAACTAACCCAGGTAGTACAGGCTACCTGTGAGTCTATTGAGATACCTGGGAGGGAGCTTATTAGAGTTTTGCCCATCTCTTGATCGCTATCTTCCCCTATGTTTTTTTCTTACTCATGCATTTACTGATCCTCTTCTTTGGAACATATAAGAATGTGTTTGGAAAGGCAGAAGGTGA
Source organism: Microtus ochrogaster (assembly GCF_000317375.1). Classification (NCBI taxonomy): domain Eukaryota; kingdom Metazoa; phylum Chordata; class Mammalia; order Rodentia; family Cricetidae; genus Microtus; species Microtus ochrogaster. The sequence continues at coordinate 5,133,750 of NW_004949110.1, forward strand.
GAACATTTGCATAAAGTGTTTCTATGTAAGGACTAAGAATTGATGGCTGACCTTTTAAAAAGTAACTTAAAATTTTCCCATTTGCCCTTCAGTTATGATATGAGCCCCCCTCAGAATCCTGGAATCTTTACTTTAGAACACAAAATGTGGTTCTCTTCTTAGTAATTAGTAAATCAAGGCATAAGACTCTCCATTCTGGTCAGGGGTAAATAAGGCAAAATACCAAAAAACAATTCCATCTTTATGGACCATCAAATAGCAGCTTGGGAACCCAGAAAAGGCCTCCTATCATTGTTGAAATAATTTCAAAACCCATTTACTAATCATTTCACTTAACTTCTGTCATTAGTATTGCATATGAAACATTGAGGAAGAGAAAAGAAAGCACTTCTTCACATACCCATCTGAGACAAACAACAGTCCACGTGGATCTGGGTCCCGTCAGGGAAAGCCTCATTTGCACAGTATTTGGGAAAAGCCTCCACATTTGCTTAGTACTGTCCTTAGAAGCCCGTTCAGCACGCAATCCTTCCTTGCTTCTGTGTCTGGCTTTTTATAGGTTTCTGGTTAGAGCCTTTGGCTTTTCCTTCACCAGTCCAAATAAACCCAACGTAAAGAAGACCATCATGATTTTTCCTCTCAGCGTGGAGCCACACATGAGGGCTCAGTAGAAAGAAACTGATCCACTTCCTGCTGTGCCCTGTCAGGTCATTTCCCAGTCTCTACTCTGGTCCCTTGTTCGAAGAGGTGGGGTGGGGCTGGGGAAAAGATCAGATTGCCTGGCCATTTTTAAATGTTCCCAGAAACAGAAGATAATAAAGGAGCCAGAAATTCCATATACATCCATCATCCTGCTTCTTAGACGTAGTAAGGCAAATAAAAGGTAGAATTCAACACTCTTGAATTTCCAGTTCCCATGCAGAGCTGGGGAAACCTGAGGCTCTGGGTCGGTGAGTGTATCATTGCTATTCAATGGAAGAAAGTCCAAACCTTGGTCTTGGGAACATTTAAGAATCCATCTGGGGGTAGAAAAGGTGAGGATACGTTGTATCCTATGCTTGTTCTAAAATGCATATCCCTTCTCTGGAATAAAGAAACTTAAGAGAGAATAACTGTTGTTAGTGATAAAGAAAACCACCATGGAGCTGTAGTCCACCCTCCTTCTGATGACTGCTTCCGTCCGCTGTCCTTGAAGCATGTACGGATCGCTATTTCCACAATGCAGATAGAGTGATGTCCCTCCTGTCCTCCGCACAGCAGGACCATTCTAAGGGCCTCCTGTCTGTGCTGCCTTATCAGACGCCTTCCCTCTCCACCATGACTGCCAAGGCTGGCCTTCCCTTGGCACCTTTATCTTTAGCCCCCACTGCTCAAGTGTAACACACACTGGACTGACTCATTTATTTCTGCTCATTTATTAATGGCCTTTCATAACTAAGTTATTAAGTCATCAATAACTCCAGAGAAATAAATGAATGGATCCAGATCTGGGCCAACAGATATTTAAGATACATATTGAAATCTTTAACTAGGAGCAGCATAACAGTCAATTCTTGGTCATCAGTGAAATTTTCCCACCTGGGAAAACGCATTCCACCCCTGTTTTTGTACAGTTAGAACTCCATTTATTTCTTTACAAAGTGAGATGGATAGCACCTCCATCTCCGGTCACTCAGCTAAAATAAAGGTTGTTTTTTAATTACCTATGGCACTCTGCAGTTGACATAAATAAATAAATAAATAAATAAATAAATAAATAAATAAATAAATAAATGTAGATGTTTTTCCAGAATTAAATCCTCTCAGGAGAGCTTCTAAGTTCTACTTTTGTATCCTTTGAAAGCAAAATGAAAACCAGGGAGAAAGAGGAGAGACGAGAGAGGAGAAGCTCTAGGAGCCTAGAAAACCCTGAAGAAGTGTGCCAGGAGTCTAAGTAGTATGTAGCTGTTCCCTCTCTCCATGAGCACCCCAGAGACTAACATTGTCTTCCTGCTCAGAGACCCCTTTTGCCCCCATTGGCCTCCTGTTTATACCCCAGAACTCGAACTTAAAATATGCTTAGAGATCTCCATGTTCCCCACGTACCTTGGGTTCCTAGTCTTTAAAACAGAGGTAATGAGAAAACACACTCTCATGACTTGTTATCAGAATCTACAGTATGTAAAAATCATTTAGGATGTTGTCTGACATTGATTGGCAAGTGTTCAGGAAGCAGCCACTGATTTTAGGGGGGTCAGTAGCACAAATATAGTCATTCCAAATGGTTTTAGTTTCTTAGAGACCAAACAGTCTGATTTCCTCAATTAATTTTACAATTAAGAAACTATAATTTACACTGAGTGTGCTATAATCTTAGCGTTCACTAGTTTGAGGCAGGAGGATGTCAAGGTTGAGGTAAACCTATGAAAGAATCTGAGGATGAAAGAAAAGGGAAAGAAAATTTGAAATTTTGCTGCCTGTTAGAGAATGGCTGTGCTGTCCGCAGTTAAATAGGAGACCCTTGGAGGAAACACCATCTTTGGAGTCTAGCAATCCAGTCCTAGGCGCAAATTGCTGCACTTCTTGCTAACTGTGTGACTTTGTACTCACATCTTCCCTTCTCTGGGTGTCTCTAGGTCCTTGAGCACAAAATAGCTAGAACTCAACCAACCTAGATGGATTGTGGTGAAAATTGAAAAATAATGATTGGAAAAATTAATGACTGAATAATGTGACTAGCGCGATGCCTGGAAGTTAACGAGCGTTCGATAGCGAGGAGCTGTCATTATTTCAAAGGCGCTCAGCTGGGCTGTCGGAGGCTGGCAGCTGAGCCTTCACATGTTACCCAAGCTCACCACCTCAGCACCCACCCTTTCTTCCTAAAAACGGGGGAGGGGTCCCAGCACCCACTTTCGTCAAGTCTACTCAGTGGCTGTTCTGTGATTAGTAGATGCTACCAACTATAGCAATCACCCATGCCTGTGGATGAGTAAAACTCCTAAAGCCCTTCTTCTCTAGGAAAAAGAAAAGGAGAAACTGAGAAGGAAAGTCCCCGTATTCTGTGCAGAGATTTTTTTTAACTAGTCCAGTCCATGGTGAGAAGTTTTGCTGTGGCAGCTGAGCCCTGCCATGCCGTGGGCAATGGAGGCTCATAAACAGCTTGCCCAGGTTGCTTTGTTGACACCATTGCTCTGATGCTGTTGTTGGGTAAACATAGCTACACAAAGACAAGGAAGCATGGGGAAACTGAGCCTGATGACTACATTTCCTTTAGAGAGAGAGAGAGGAAGAAATTCTAACTCTTGATACCAGCAATGGCACTTCATCGTTCATAGACCTCATAATGCCCATGAGAGACAACAGGCTCTCATGGAAGGATTGGGAATGGAAAACGAGGTCTATAGTCCAGGGGGTGTAAAAAAGTTACCCTCTTGAAGATTTTTTTTCAAAGTCATTATAAAAGGTTAGAAGGTCTTTAACCCCAGCACTCAGGAGGCAGAGGCAGGTGAATCTCTATGAGTTTGGGTAAGTCTGATCGATATAGCAAGTTCCAGAACAGCCAGCACTACAACATAGTGAAGTGCTATCTCAAAACCAAAAACTAAAAAAGCACAGCATAATGTTGGACTATTAGGATGTTAAGGGAATCTTTAAGGGACTGTCTAGCCTATCTGTTCTCATTGTTTGCCATGGAATCTCCATCACTACTATCCCAGGAACAGTGGTATTCCAGGGAGTATCCTGTAGGAAGCTTTCAATTTTGAGATGTTAGAGATCTTAAGACAGAAGGATAATGAGTTTGGGTTTAGTTTCAGTGTGAAACCATTTTCTGCTGCCCCATTCTCGACAAAAGGTAAATGGTAAATAACAGTGGGACACACTTGCCTTTCTTGTATTACCATTTCTTGGAGCTGTGGCATTCGCTGGTAGACATTTCACAGAGCAAAGCATAGCTATTCGTCATTATCAATAATGGAGGTGGCTGGGAAGAGCAAGAAACAAGTTAACATACAATGAAATCAAATCAGGCTGGGCTTGAGGAGGCCGACTTCAGCGTAGAGCGTGGGTTTCCACGGTCTTCCGTGCGTCATTGTACATCAGAACAATGCTCACTTTCTTGCTGATCAGCCAAGTCATAGTATAGTTTGAAGTGGAAATTCTGGGCCCAGACAAAGCAGAAAATCGGTACTAAGCCTAGTGTAAGCAGCCGTCACAATCGAAACTGATTGAAATTCTCTTTCCTTAATATGCAAAGTGGAACACTCAGACATCAAAATGCTCCCAAAGATGCATCCTACCACAGTACAAGCATCTTTAGCACAAGCCTTTCCAGTTGCTTTCCTGTTCCTCTACCTCTGATTCTCCGCTCTCAGGCAATGCCATTGAATACATTCTTTCTCTTCTGTCCCTACAGTTCTTATTGGTTTCCCATCAGGAGCATCTCTCTTTGAACTGTTCCTAATCTTAGCAGAAAGGCAAAACCCAGTCACAGCCTTTACCAGAGATCTATCAAAAAGACAATGGATGAAAACTGGCATAACCAGCATTAGGTTGTTATTTCTCTAGTGATTTCTTGATAATCCGTAAATAAATGCCACCCAGATTTGATTCAAGTGGACTGCAAGATTCCTACAACAGCAATGTGAGAAAGCAGATTTCCACTGGTGTCCAAAAGTGATATCTCCTTAGCTAATTAATAAAAAGTGAGTGATTAAGAAAGAGAATGCTGAATCATGCCCCCAAAAAAGTCTCATTCACATAGTAAGATCTCTGTACTAATTTTAAAAACTCCTTCACCATTAAAATGAACATGCCTAGACTTCATTTTTCAATGTGTCATTAGTCATGTAGTTAAATTGGTCGTGGTGTGACATGTATTTAAGATGTACCATTGTCTGTGGTCTCTCTCCAGGAAGCGAATTCGTTGGGTAAGAACCTGACGAAGACGGAGAGTGCGCAGCTCTTCAGGATGTGGTATGGATTCGATCATAAGTATCCTTTCTAATGACAACTTGGCAGGTCCTCCTGGGGACAGATTCCTCTGCACCCTCAACACAGAGGAATAGGCCTGCTACTTCCTGAGGAGCACACAAAGGTAAAGTGGATCCACGGGCAAGCTTACACCAAGGAATGATTTCAAAACCTAAAACCACATAGACCATTGTGAGGCATGGAAAAGCAAAGGAAATCCCTGTGTAAAATGTACATGATGTTTCTGTGGTGATCAGGTATTTAATGTTGGATAACAAAATCGCATGGTCCTGAAGAATTTATCTATTTTGTTGTTCTATATAAAGGTCTTACAAGGTCTTACTTCCAGGTGGGCTTCACCAAACGGTCTCAATGGCCTTTGCAGGCTTTGGTTGGTCTGACGGGCGTGGACAGGCCTGAGCTAAACCCGCTTCCCAGGAACCACTGTATATACCCTTGTGTCCTGTGTAAAAAGATGGGGTAGGAGGAGCAATGAATGGGCTGAGGACCGGAAGTCTGGTTCCTCATAGTATAAAACAGTGTTGCTCTTTGTTTCCCCTCAGAAACACTTTAGGTAAGCTTTTAACTCTGAAAAGAATTTTTTTAAAAAAATTCTAGCCATCAGTGTGAATGCAGCAGTTCAGACATGCCCTGTCATGTGAGCTCGAGGGCTGAAACGCCAGGCTGAAGTGCTTGGCCCTGTAGGAGCAAGCCGTCCATGGCTAATCCAGTCAAGAGCTCCACGCAGGAGGAAACAGACAATTGTGCTGTGAGCTGAATGTGTTGGGTCCTCGCTGGTTTTCTGTAGTGACAAAATCCCTCTCCATTCAGTGAGAAAAAGCCAGTCTCTGGGATTAAAACCCAAAGCAACGATTAAAAACCACAACATGTCGAAGGGAGAGGGGAAGTTAAGAGGAGAGAAAGGATCTGTTTTTGCAAGCTTGCTAGAACTCTGCAAACAGGTGAAGGAGGAGAAGCTATAATGGGAGGGGCGAGGAGGCAAGAAATACGGTAAATTCACATCTGGGATGAAAGGAGCACAGATCAGAGAAGGGCTAGAAATTAGAAAGGAAGGTGGAGAAGGAAGTGAAGAGAAGCTAACCGAGGATGCACAGAGAGGTAAGGAAGAGCATGTGCCTGTGAAAATTAGAGAACATCTATCCCTGTAGTGCTCCATCTCACGTGGTGCTGTGGAGGGCGGGGCTTGGAGCTGAGCTTGGCTTAAACTCTTCTGGGCTGTCTGTGGCCAGATTCCTCAGTGTCAGCCCTGCATTTGTGTAGGCAGTGCCGGCTACCACCCTGCAAAAAGCAATGCAGCTTGGTCATTAGTGGCCTCTTGCTCAGGTCTCATTAGCTACCTGGAGCCTTCCTTGTCTCTAGGGAGTTTGTTCTTGGCGAGTTATTGCAGGTTTATACTCCTTCTGGACTTTTCTTCTAGAAACAGGTGCCATTGATTTCAGTCTCTGATAAAACCAAATTTCTAGGAAGGTGTAAGAATTGACGGAAGAAAACACCTAATGAAACACACAGCAAGGAACTAGGACATCAGAAACCTGGTAAGAGGGTTTGATATTCTTCCTCCAAATGCTGAACGTGCTTTGAGGGAAGCTTTCCAACAAAGAAAAAGGATGAAGTAGAAAAATTAGCTAGGAGACAAGAAAATGAAATTTGGAGCCCACTCAAATTTTTAGCTTGGAGCAGCGGCTCTAAATTTAGATGATGTCACAGTTTTTAATCTCACTTTCCACCAAAGGTTTATTTCCATACGATTAAGGACAGCCTAGTAGAAATGAAAGCAGATTTATCCTCTGTGTAATATCTCTCCGCGCGGCCATGTGTCCTCCTGCGCATTCATTCCAGAAACTGCAGTACAGCCATCATTGCGCCAGTACCCTTTCTCAGAGACAACAGGGGTTGTGTGTCCTAGTTAAGGTCTGACGTTTACTTGGAGAGGAGCAGGCCAACCAGTTTTAATTCTGTAACCTCGTCATATAGCTGTATTTTCAGACAAATTATAAATGTGGCGTTTTACATTCACTCTGTTGCCCACTTATAACCCTGTCACCCTAATAGGTTAGGCCGTGCCAGTCATTGCCAAAGTAGGGACAGTCCCCCACTGGAGTCAGGTTACCTAACCTTGACCAGAGGAAATGTTAGGATGCTGGTAGAAATGGGCTGTACAGTGTGGAACTATTGAGACTTCATTTCCGTAAAATCCCATCCCACGCTTAAAGCAGCATAAAGAATTGTTGCTTGTTTTTGTAGTACTGAGAGTTTAAACCAAGGGCCTAGCAAATGCTAGACATGAGCTATACACACAACCCAATTTTAATTTTCTGTTTTGAGGTAGCATCTTGCTAAGTTGCCCATACTGGTCTTGAACTCAGTCAAGAGCCCAGGCAGGCCTTGAACTTGCCACCATCTTGCCTCAGCCTTCTACGAAGAATTCCTGACAGAATAGATAAGGTAGTTCCGTGATAGGACTCTTGCTGATGATGAAAGGCCTTGGGTTTGAGTCCTAGCACCCTAAAAGGGGAGTTTTTGGCAAAAATAAATAAATGGGCCTTCAGACACACCTGAATTAGACAGTTCTCCAGAGAAGCTGCAGGAAATGATCGATTTATGCATATATGCATGTAGAAATCCATTTCAAAGAACTGGTTTGTGTAGTCATGGAAGCTAACAAGCCTACAGTTTGAAGGGCACGCGCTCAACCTGGAAACCAGGGTAGCTGCTAATGCTGCAGTCTTGAGGAAGAATCCTGTAGAGCCTCCTCCGTTCTGCTTTCAAGGCTATGCAACTAATTGCAGGAAGCCCACTGGGTAATTTATTTTCTTCGAATCGACTGGTTGTACATTTAACCACATCTACAAATGCTTTTGAGAGTGACATCAAAAGGAGGCTTTAACTAACTACTGAGGTAGTCTCTTAGAAATCGTGTCATGATAACCCCCATTCCTATGCAGTGGATACCCAATGTTCAGACTCCAGGGTGGTTTATTATTTCAGCATTATTAGCAATAAAGCAAACCACTGGGGCTCACATTTTTTTTGTTGTTTTATTTTTACATGACAAGTAATTCATACATACATTCTTAAGAAAAATTTCCTCAAGACTACAGGGGTTGGGGGAATTACACAAATGAAGATTGAATAACGATGGCCAGTGGCCACGCACGGTACAGAGGGCTTTCCACTCAGCCCCGCACTTCTGTTCTAGGCTCTGCAGTAGATTGGGCATGCTAGAGAATACACACAAAGAGACCATTGGGGTCAAGGGTGGCCTCAGTGCAGCAACCTGGGCTCTCGTGTTTAACCATGTTGTTAGAAGCCTATAGTGCCAAAACTGATGATTAATGACAGTTTCATCACAATTCAGTGTGGGCAGCAATTCTGAACCATGCAACAGAAAGAAGAAATTGAGACATAAGGGGATGGTGGGGAACAAATGCCATTGGGTACTACCAGGTACTGACTTCATGAATCTTAGAACCTCTCTTTTGGTTTGGATTCTTACCACCATCCTTGTGACAGAAAGCCAAACTCCCAGATCACTTACCTAAGTAGCTTCACCTTCTCCAGCTGGTAAAATTCAATTCTTTTCAAGCCCAGATCCCTCCAAAGGCCACAGAGATATTCAAATGAACTTTATTGTGAGGGATGCTCTTACTCTGCTTATAAAACCAAACCCCTTAGCTCAATATGTGCTTGGAGCTGCCCTTTAGACAAGGATGAGCCTGATTCCTCACTAGTGCACCACTCGCCTCTCAAATGTCTGTTGACAATATTCTGGTGAGATCAGGGTTAGGGGTCAGAGTCGGTCACAAAGAGAATACCCACCATGGAGGAGCTGCTAAGTTTCTGAGTCATATCCTTGAAGTTTGGGCTGGGCTATACTACCACAGTAGAGCACTCAGAATGTGTGAGGTCCTGCATCTGAGCCCTAGCACCATAAAAACAAATCATATCTTCAACTTTTCTGGGGCATAAAGTTAAATATGCAAGGGACTTTAAAAAGAACTTCAGTCTTCTAAGGCAATAGATTTAGTCTAACTAAGGTCCAAGGAGGCAGAAATGTAAACCAGACATCAAACGTCTGTATCAACATGTCCCCGTGGGGTGGAATAGCCTTCCTTATCCAGAAGATTAAAGTCAACTCTGGCCCCGTGTGCTCTGTGTGTGTCAGGGACAGCTTCTTGCTGGCTCTCTCCTCAGACTGCAATGCCTCTACCCTTCCCCTCTCTCATTCCTCTTGCCTGCAAGACCCTCCTGGCGCTATATTGGAATCAGCAAGTTCCTGTAGGGCATTCACTCAGTTCTTCTCTGCTTTATAACTTCCCTACAGACGTACTTTCTAGTATAATTTGTGCTTTCTTTTAATTGCCTCCTCTGACCAGAATATATTCTCTCTGGAAATGGAGATGTGGGTCTGTTCTTGTTCTGTGGTTATCCTTAAGACACAGAATAATGTCTGGCAGGGAGGGGACACTCAATAAATATTTGTTGGTTGAATGAATTAATGATGAATGAACAAATGAATCAGACAAGCCGGAAAGCAAGGTTTTCTATCCAAGGCACCTTCACTTCAGATATTGATGTAGCAAGAACCGCATATTCATTATCTGAAGGTTACTAAGTGAGCCCACAAGCAGGGCAAGGTCGATTAGATGGCAGTGGTTTTCATCTAGGCTGCCCCATATAAATGCTCTCCCCTAGCCTATGTTTCTCACTCTCTGGACATAGACAGCCACACACCTGACAATTACCTCAGCTGCCCTCAAGTCGGTTCTCCCTTCTTTAGGCCCTACCCTACACAGGGAGAAAGAAATACATTCTCCCCCACCCATTAATTTTCTGGTGTAACCACCAGGATTTTGCAAGCCTAATTTACTAGTGACTTAATTAATAACACAGGAGCCCAAAATGTCATGGCTTAGATTCTGGTTAAAGAAAGATGATTATCTACTACATACAAGAGAGGACTTTTTAAAAGTCTAACCTCTTAAAGGATCAACTCAAATGACCCAGATATTGCATGTAGACATGTGTTCTACTCTGCGGCTGAACTACTGTGTCTAGCCTGGCCCTGGCTTAGAGGCCCTGTGTGCTTTGTATGGGTGACTGAATATAGCTTATCCCAATGTTGGTTCTATTAACATTAAATTTTAGAACCACCTACCAACCTCACTAAGAATCTCACATAATGAGCAGGTTAAGAAGATACAATTGGTGCATCCTTATTCATATTTTAAGACATCCAGTAGAATGATTGGGCTAGACTTGGGTGTTACAGCTGGTGCGGGAATCTTGCAAGCCTTCTCCATGACTAATGGTCCTGCTGGCTTGTCGGCCGCCTAGAGTCTCTCTCCATTCCGTCATTTATCATCGCTCTCCTTAAGCATGTGTATATATTAGTCCTACCAAAGCAAATGACACAAGATAAAAATGACCTTTTCCAAAATAAAAAGGGCAGCATCAAATTATCTTGAGCACTTCCCTTGTGCCAATATCCACTAACATAAGAACTTAGTGTGCGCTTGCCAGCATTTTACGTGGTGCAAAGAATTCTCAGAGATAACAATGAGTTGGCAAATTGACTCAACAGTAGAGTTTCAGAAAGCCACAAGGGTAGAGAGCTCACAGAGTGCACGGACCGAGTGCCCACCAAACAAAAGATCACTGAAGACGTGTGAGTGCTGTGGCTCTTGTATGTTCCCGCTGGGCAGGGTAACAGACTCCCTGAACATGGGCATGAGTAGTTGGGACTACACTCTAAGAGACACAATGCTGAGCATCTGGATTGTTCTCCAACAGTATTTGGGACCACATATTCAGGGAGCTTAAATGGAACAATAGTTTGATCTTAACAGAGAAAAAGAAAAAGGGGGTGATAATGGAAGAAAGATTACTTCTCCTAAAACTTGACGGAATGCTTTCTATCCCACATGGTCACTCACGTTGAATCCTAGGTGTGAATATTATGAACAGAAACCTGAGTTCCAAATGAGTGCAGATCTTCCCTGTGTCATTTACTGGAGTAGTGATATAGGCTTTGTGAATAGCTGAGTCTGCCTTACACAGTGTTCCGGAAGAGCAGGGACTTCTGCTTCATAAACAAGCTACTGAGCCCAAAGGTGGGAAAGGCTCGTCTGAGGTATCCAGTGTTGCTGCTGGACCTGAAGCCAGCAGCATGGTCTATTCAATGTCCCATCAGAGGACCCGAGGCTCTTGGTTCATGTGCTTCATCTACTGAGTGCTCCTGTCCTTGGCGTTTGTGTGTTGCCAGTGCTGTGCTTGTGTCTAGTATTGTCTTAGTTGTCATCATAGTATTGCAATATCATCATTTCTTAGTAGTTCATTAGAAGTTTCACCAGTCTGGGCATGAGGCACATTTTATTTTCATTAGCAAGCAGAGAAGATAGCAAAATCTGCAGGTAACACTTTAATGAGTGTCCACTCTGTACCAGGTGACACATTAGGCAAGCAGTTCTCAACCCGTCAGTCACGATCCCCTTGGGAGTTGAATGACCCTTTCACAGGGGTCACCTAAGGCCAGTGGAAAATACAGATATTTACATTATGATTCATAATAGTAGCAAATTTTCAGCTATGAAAAAAAGTAGCAATGAAAATATTTTTTCTGGTTGGCAGTTATCACAACACGAGAATCCGTATTCAAGAGTCGCAGCATTAGGCAGGTTGAGAACAACTCCATTAGATGCTAGATTTCTGTAGCTAACAAGGAAAGTGGGCGCCTACCTTGAAGTTCTGCTGTTTGCCTCGTTAAAGTGAGTGTTGGCCCCGAATCCTTTGAAGTCACGAATGAGAAAGAGTCTTGGGGATGGGGGAATGTGTTTAGAGGAGCTCAGACATACATACCTTATAGACATACAGCCATTGGTACCTCTCACTTACAAAATGTAATCAGATGACCCAAAGTAGCTTCAGGGAAGCACCATGATTTGTACATATTTGAGACAAGCAAAAGGTAGTCTGCTTCCTGAAGGCTGTCTCTGACTCGCTCCCTAATGGTGTCCTCATAGAAGAATGCCTACAGCCTTGTCTCTGCTTTCCCCAGGAAGCTGGCTAGAAGCCATGCTCCCACAAGGAGCAGCAATTCTGCCACTGCCTCCATCCCTGGGCTAGTTCCTTGGGCATTCCAGTTGGCTTTCGGTCACCCTTTTCCTTCATAGGTGTCGTTGTTGAAATGGCTTTTATCTAGCCCTTAGTTTTAGTCCCCAGACAATAGAAATTAAAATTAACTGCAAGAAAAAGCCAGTTTCCTGGGCCCTGTGTTCTAATGACATTGTGGTGGAAGCAACACACAGGACTTGTAACAGGGTAACAGAGACCGTCATGTTCAAGTCTACTGTGGATCTTTACTGCCTTCTTCCCGTAATAGGATGAATGCATGCTGCCTTTTGTTTTGTCTGCATCCTGAGAAAGCTGACCAATTATTAGAAGCCTCCGACTGAAAGCAACCCAACTCACTAGCATCCCAGAATCAAAACATTAAAAACACTCAAAGAGTGCTATGTTCTTAAGTACATCATAAATCCATAGTTGGAGACAGCTCTTCAGGACATGGACTGTAAGTACAGATTTGACCCTCTGAATTCCTGCCCAGACACCATAGCCTCCCACTGTCATTATGAAAATCAGGTTCCAAAGATGGCAACTGAGTTTTTCACAATAGTCCTAGAGTTCTATGTGAACTTTAAGACCATTGAAGTGTTTTTTTCTCTTTTTCTCATAAACATATTTTAATAATATCTCTGTTAGATGAGAATGCTTTCTTATTTCACCTCCTCTTTAAGCAAACAAAATGAAAATTGAGATTTACGCAACCACAAAATCAAACCGTAGGTCCACTGCTTGTGAAAAATAGGTTCCCAAATTATTATTTTTTTTTTTTTTGGTTTTTCGAGACAGGGTTTCTCTGTGGCTTTGGAGCCTGTCCTGGAACTAGCTCTGTAGACCAGGCTGGTCTCGAACTCACAGAGATCCGCCTGCCTCTGCCTCCCGAGTGCTGGGATTAAAGGCGTGCGCCACCACCGCCCGGCCCCAAATTATTTTAAATTATGACACCAAAGCAGTCTCTTAAGGATTTTCCCAAGGTACAGCACTGTCTTAGACATTCCTCATTACTTCGCTGATTCCTTATTTGACTTGTGGCATGATTGTCAAGGCCATCTTAGGCTCCTGATACATGGTGTAGACAAATTCCACAGAGCTGCTATTCTAATATGGTTTTGTTTGATGGTTTCTGATTTATAGGCATCCTTTTAAGAAGGCATTTCTAGAATAAAGAAAAGCACCCTCAAATGTCCCTTTTATCAAATATAGAACATTTGCTTTCATGGCCAGTTGTTGATTCTCTGCTGTGAATCACTTTGCCTCTTAGCTTACATCAACTGCGATTTGCTGTTGTGGCCTACCCAAGACTAGTTACATAATCATTTGGTTTGTTTTGATTATTAAAGGGAGTCACTCAGGGCACTTGGAGTGATGCTTAATAAACTGCTAATTTTACTCTGCATTACAGCCACGGTTCTAAAAGAAGTGCTGTGTGGTGCGTTTAATGTTCATTATCACTTGTTCGCTGTGAGTCGGCCAACTCCCTTTCTTTGACACCCCAGCAATCGTGTTTAGTTTAGCAGCTGTATTTTACTACATAAGGACGACTTCTGTCTCCATAAGGAAAAGGCTTCTTCTGGGCTGTGAGCCACCACAGTTCTCATCTGACCCCGAGTCAGCAGCCCAGACTGGGGGCTAGGCTGCACTATTTTGTGCTCTGTGCTGTACACACAGTCGATTCACTTATAATTTCTCCTAAGTTACGCTTCATCCTTCCATAGTTACTGTTCTGGAAATTATGCCATGGAGAGCAATTTGGACTCGATAGAGAAGTGCAGCAATTTTTTTTTTTGATTCCACAATGGCGGCAATGCTAGGCTTTGATGATAATTATTCCTCTCGTACCTTCCCTCCATAGAGGAAGCCTCCCAATTGCCCCTTCCAGGTGAAACTGTGCTGCTTTGCCATTAATGATGTGATGTTGTATTGATGATTTCTGGGTTAGTGTTGTATCATTTGATCTAAAGATATTCAGAGAAAACAACGTAGAGACTTTTAAAATCGAATGCGCACTGCTTCAGTATTGTCAGTATTGCATTTTGGTTTCTCATTTCTTCCTCCTTGGAGGTGGGAGAGTCTTCTGTTACAAAGTTTAATTGTCACTTAGTCACTCCTCAACTGTGGCAGCCAGGGTATTTCCAAGTTACAAATTCATGAGCTACCAGAGACATGCTATCAGCATAGAGGGCTGCCGCTGCCTGCACAGATTATCGCCTAGCAGGAGCCTGGTCCCTCTGGAGGACTGAAGTTGCTTAGCACCTGTATATAAAGCCATTGTAGATGCCACACAGCACAGAGCGCCCCAAATCAAGGTCTCCCTCACAGGGTAGATGTGGCGATGGTGTCTCAGTGTATGTCACACCGCCTCGTAAGTGTGAAGGGACAGTACGGCCCACTGATGCTTCACAGAGGACGGACTTACTAGAGTCATAATTACTGTTCTTCCATGGGGGAGTTAGTCTCCTAACGTGGAATTCAAGGATGAGACAGGAATCTGAGCATTCTAAACAAGGAGAATAGCAGGACGGTGAAACTTGTGACAGATATGGATAGAAGAATACCAGCAAGGCAGCGAGAATCAGAAGAAAGGGAGGAAAGGCGGTCTCCAGAGGGCAAGCGTATTTCCAGAGAGGAATGCCTTTAAGCGGTCCACAGTTACAGTCACAGCAAGAATTCTCAGCTACATGTGGCGCCCCATGCACCTGGGAGGCAGAGGCAAACAGAGCTCTGTGAGTTCAAGCCCAGCCTGTTCTGTATGAGTTCCAGGAAGACCGTGTATTAGAATGGAGCAGGGGAGAGGAGGGAAAGAATCCTCTCTTACTGCTAATTTGTATTTTGTCTGGTGGCTTAGTGGCTAAAAAATGAATGGAAGCGTTTTTTATTCATCCCCATGACAGTCACTGATCAAACACTTACACTGAATACTTTCAGGACTTTTCTCCCTCGGGGTGGGAGAAGTACGTCTTCAACCTTCTTCTGAAGCAGTAGAAGTAAATTAGTCATCAGGTCCTGGTCACGGGGACAGAGGTCCCGTTTATGAGAACAGAAAACTCTAAACTGAACCGCTTCCAGAAGTCTCCACTTCTCAGTGTCGCCCCTTGGGGATTAGGTTCCAATGGATGAGTTCTGGCACCACAGACAGTTGGAACATTGAGAAGCTGTGGAAGTCAAAAAGGCGTGCGATGAGAAGCAGCTCTGGAGAGGCAGGGATCCATGTGTGGAGAGGACTTAGGCACTGAGTGGCCGTCAGAGTCGACCAGGAAGCTGAGGGTGCGAGAGGCTTTCTGGCTGGTCAGCAAAATCACCAGCAAGTGCAAGGTGTTCGGCCAAGCACACAACTGTCAGGAAGTAAAACCCGAGCGTTCTCCATGCGCAGGCTGTCGGTCACACACGTCACTGGCAAGGAAATCATTTTTCCTCTTGAGAGCGGGAGATGAATGCTAAGCATAGAGTCCCCCAGCGCCCTTGTTACAGTGATGACGGCTAATGGCCAGATGTCCAGTGATGAGACAGGGAGAACAAAATGGCCTTGGAGAGCTGCTTCCTAAACAGCCACTGATTTCCTATTTGGGTAAAAATTAGTGCAGTGAAATTCTCATTCTACTCTGAGTGATCTTCTGGGTCTTCAGCCTGCCCTCGAAGACATAAATGTGTTAAAATAGGAAAGTGTTCTCTCATAAAGAGATTGAGTCTTAGATTTCCTCTAATGATGATGAGCCAGTAGGGTAAGAATTCAGGGCAAAGTCAAGCAGAATACTTTCCAGCTAAAAGCCCAGCCATCAGCCAGCTGACCTGGGCTTTAGCTAGCAATCTACTGTCAGAAATGGCAGGATTTCCAACAGAGGTCTTAGCTAACCTAGCAGAAAGTGTGTGGATGAAAATTCACTTTGAAAGAAAAAGTTGCTCTTTGTTCTCAGACTGGTAAACCGCAATGTCACCAGCCTCCCAGCCATGCCCAGCTCCCAGGGCAGCCTGTTGCCAGCAAGAGTGGCTGGTGCTGTCGTCTTTCAAAAGCAGGGGAAGAAGCACAGGGGAGCCACCCTTGTCCCAAAGGAAGCAGACACATCCTGCAACCCTTGCCTTTGACACCCCTTGGAGCTATTTCCTCAAAATTCCTTGAAATCCTGCCGTGTACAGGGTCTCGTTGACATGTTGCCTATAAACACAGCCGGAACACAGGATGCTCTGCAGGCCCATGCCTGGAGTTCTCCTGTGGACTAACCAGCTGGTACTGGAAGGGTCTGGAGCAGCTTTGCGTTCTCCTCCCAGCTTTTCCCCCAGCAACTGCACAATCTGTTCCTTGCATCCCTCACTCTGGCCTAGGCTTGGATTGCAGGCACACTGAGTCATTCTGGGCACTTTCAAGTGTAGCATGCTAGTGTCTATCATGAGAGCTGGCATATACTATAGGGTCTAGGTGCTGAGAAATGAGGGGGTCTCCAGAAACAAGCACCCCACATCTTAAACAGCTCCAGCAATATAAGCTCAGAAGCCTGCTCTTGACCTGGCTTTGACCAACGTTTCTCCTTCCCTCTAAGTCCTGGGGCCCTCCGTAAGCTGCAGTGCTCAGAAGACGAGCGTTATGGTAATTGGTAATTGTACAAGCACTTCGCAAGCATCAAGTGCTTCATAAAGTTGAAAAGATACTAAATTCAGTGGCAGGTTTACAGGCCCGAAGGCCTGGAGCCTCTCTACGCAAATAGAAACAAAAGATTTTATTACGTTTTTATTGTTTTTAAATTCTAGCTGATTTCCCACTATATTCAAGATTATGATGAGCATGTAAGTTTCCTCTCAGTTGTCAGACACATCTGATCAAGAAATTTTCCTCCCTGCATCTTTGGTTCCCACAAATCTCACTCCTCGAAAATGTCACACCGCAACATGGCCACCTTTGACCTTCCCGAAAGGAGCTGATGGCCTCTGGCTGGCCTTTCCTTCCTGACGCAGTCTTGTCAGAACTGTTTGTGTTCCCAGGAGGAACTGCACTTATATCCCTGCTAAACGTGTCTTTCTTGTGAGTCCAGTCTGTTGCAAACTTCAAAAATTTTGAGGGCCTGTTAGAAGATTTCAGTTCGCGGTTTGTAAGCTGCAGTTCAGGACTCAGCAGTGGGTCTCCAAGTCAGTTTAGTGGGCTCCTAGACGAAGTTTTTAATACATCCGAGTGTACCGCATTCTGTAAGCTTGACGTCTGTTGGCCTTGTGCCCTACCATGCCCTGTGCAGGAATTCTCAGGACTTTCCCCCAATTGTTTTAAGTAGTCAGGGAGACAACGTGCCCTGGGAACCCAGAGGAGTGGTTCATCACTTGGCTTTGGAAAAGTACAAAATTGATGCCTTCGAGCTGGACTCAGGTAGAGTTTGACAGAAAGGATGGGGATGGTGGGGATGATAGGAAGTTTGAGGTTCTGACTTCTTAGGTGTGGAACCTCAGGCTCCTGGGCTCCTCTGTGACACTGTTTTTAAGTCCAATGGACGAGTCCCATTTGCCCTGCAGAATAGCTGCACCGTCCAAATGGAGTGAGCAAGAACTGACATGGCAAACAATCGCTAGATGTGCTGTGGGGAGAGTCGCTGTCTGGCAAGTTCAGGACCGGCTGTTAGAAGAAGACAGTTAAAAAGTCACATGAAAGGAAATTTGTAAAGATTTTGAGTGCTTGGGGGGAATTTGTCGGGCTGCGATTTGTCGGGAGACAATGAAGAATCAGGTAGTGTGTGGACACAGGAGTAACACTGGCTGCTTTCAGAAGGATTGATTCAGATGTCACCAAGTACCTAATTATGGTAGTTACAATGGGAATAGACAGGAAAAGGACAAGGGTTAGGAAACTCTTGCTCCAGGTCCTGAGAATCAGCTGTGACATTATTGAGGACATCAGATCTACAGAGATAAAGGGTCAGGTGGTAAGGAAGTAGGGGTCCGGGTGACCATAGTTGCCCTGCCCTGGTGACCCTAAGTGGAATGATGCAGTCATAGTGGACAGACTGTGGTGAGAGGTACCTAGGAAGTGGATCCCCCTCTCACCCAGGTATTTGGGGAGTTCATGCAGAGCCAGTTCTTGGGGATAAGCAAGCCATTTCCCTCACAGATGGCGTTCTCTAGACCTCTGAGTGAACTCACTTTTTCTCTTCGAGCAGCTCGCTTACAGGGGAACGCTCCACAGTTAACACCCCGTGCAAAGAGAGACAGAACATTTATTTCAGTATTTTGTGCTAATTTGGTCTCATCAACTTGTCGTCTGTCTGTAGACCTCACCGAAATTCACCTCAGGCTAACTCGTGTCAAGAACAGGCGAGGCTGGGCCACATCCTACCAAGTCAAGTTCAGACTCATTAGCCCCAGGTGGCACAGCATGAGTCTGACGGCTCAGTTCACACCGCTGTCACTAAGCTATGTAATGTGGGGATAACTGCTGGAACTCTCTGGACCTTGATCTATAACGTATGGATGATGACAATAATAACCCCTACAAAAAAGACAAGATCTCCTGAGTAAATTGGAAGTATGAGGACCTTGGGGGAGAGGGGAGGGGAGAGGCAGGGAGGGGAGCAGAGAAAAATGTAGAGCTCAATAAAAATTTTTAAAAATTAATAAAAAAAACCTCTACATTGCATGATCTGGGTAAGAGTCCCACAGCTGTACACAGCACATGTAACAAAGAGTGTCAAAGAAAAGATGATTACCCAAGGGAATGAATTTGATATTGTTTCACCCTAACCACCCCAGAGCCTTTCCATGTTTTCATAGAAGGGTTCATGTTGGCTCTGCCCAAGAAGAAGCTCTGTCAGGACGGGTCTGGCCAGTCCTGTCCCTTTAGGAGCAAAAAACTGTAAAACCAGCTCTAACTGCCAAGCCTTACGAAACCATGGAGAGGGGCACGTGAAAACACGGGTTCTCGGAGTGTGAGGGTTCTTACACAAACTTGCATGCAGACTGCATTGGTTTAGGGAAGTGGCTTTTGTGGCAAAAGAACAGAGAGGGGGTTTCTTTTAGCTGTCAGACAAAGAAACAGGTCCTTGAAGGCCTGGTACAGGCTCACATGGCCAGCGAGCCTGAGTCGCAAGCCTGATCCACATGTTGCTGCTGGTGACTGCTGGGGCTCAACTGCACGGTCTTTGAATGTATGTTTGAGTCTATTTGGGAAACACCTGGTTTTTCCTACAATGAACACTGTATTTACTTGAATCAAAGTGCTTGCAAATTATTTTCAGGATCACATAGAAACTGTTGGACTGGTGCTGAGGCAGGAGAATGCCCGCCACCCCAGGACTCTGCTGCCTGTAGCCAAAGAGACCACTCCCCTCTCCCCCAGTACTTGGTCCTCAGTTCTTCAAGACTAGAGCAAGTGGTCTCACTTCCGAGTGTTGATCTCCAGTGAGGGATACTTGGCATTTCCAGACCATGCTGAATTGGAAAGAAGTTATTTTGTTGGTATGGTCTGTAGCTGGACCTTAAGGTGTCCAGAGAGCAGAGGTAGGGAAACCGAGGCTCAGAAAATCTAAGACTAAACTTGAGAGCCAGAACTCCCGAATTGTAGGACCATTTCCCTGTCCTATGCTTTGTAACACTGGGCCTCAAAGAGACATAGCTTCCATCTGATTTCTGATGTAACCAAAAATGGGCAAAGCTTTTAGGATGAATTGTCTTTGAGGAATTTCTGTTTCGTTTTCATTCTTTCCGTTGTCTGCTTCCTTTGACTCATCTTCACCTTGGCTTCCCTTCTTGTCTTTCTAATTGTTCCATTTGTTGATGCAAACAGAAATGTACTGGTTCCTTTCCTCCCCTCCCGTCTTATGAAGCCAGAGAGCCTCTTCTGCATGGAAACCCACAGAAAGTCATGCTTATAGAAATGGATGGTCACACTCAAGGGGGGAAAGTAGCCTGGTGTTCCCTGCAGCGGGGACCTATATCCATCATCTCAACTCACACAACAGTACAAGCTAAGATTCCAGCCTCTGCCCCAGGTCCAGGCTTCAGTCCAGGTTGATTTGAACAGTTAGATTATTTCTTCTTTGTTTGCTTTTGTGTTTTGTGTTTTGGGACAGGGTTTCTCTGTGTAGTCCTGGCTGCCCTGGAACTCACTCTGTAGACCAGGCTGGCCTCAACCTCAGGGATCCTCCTACCTCTCTGCTCCCCGAAGACTGGGGTTGAAGGGATGTACCACCATTCTTTGTTTTTATTTGTGGTTTGGTTGGTGAGCAGGAAAGTCCATTTCCCTACCTGGAATTCCTGGTTGCTTGCCTTCCTGGGGAAAAGAAGGTTACCCTGGCTATCGCTCATTTGGTGTAGAAAATCGGGGAGTCGGCTAAAAAATGTTGTGAAGTCTGACTGTAAATTATTTCATTACTGTTTCCCTATCTGCTTTCTACATAGCAAATGCTTCATTACTTTTCTGTTTCATCTTATCTACAAGTTTTTATAAAAATACTATCAAAAGGCTACCTAGTACAGATAAGGGAAGGACACTCTGGAATGAGTACATTTCTGTTTCTCGGCCTCCTGGATCAAGCAGTTAGCTCAGCTTCCTTTTCACTAGAATGGCAGACGATGAGGTGTGGTTCCTGCTTGAGGAAGATTTTGATATTCATCCTTTTCCTCTACTTTCTCCTCACCTGGACGGCAATTCTTGGCATACAAGGATCATCTTTTACCTTAGCCAAATGAAGAGGAGAGGTGGCTTTTCTCATATTCTGAGAGAGTTGTGTCTGGCATGTCAGAAATCACATTCACATATGAACGTGCCTTAGCTTGGACTCGTCTGAAGTTTGTTTTTGTATAGTTGGGCCTCCAAGGAACCTGATGGGGAGAGAGAACTGTTAAACATTAGACCCAGTTCTCTTTCTCCTTTGTTTTAATCAAATGGAAATTCTTTACATTCAGAGCCTTTAAAAAAAATTGCACCTTTCAGAAGAACACATGCTTTTCCTCCTTCTGTGGGACAGCTGTGTTAAAGGTGGCATACCAGTAAGTGAGGTCCCTCTTCAAGTCGACAGAGATTGGTTCACACCCTTTCTTGAGGTACCTCTCTGTCCAGGTGAGAGCCATGTGTTGCTATTTTCACAACAGCCCTACAAACGCTCCAGATTCTGCTATGTCCGTTGTGCCCTTAGCTCCTGCCCTTTGCTTCTAAAGCAAGCACAGCTCAGTTGAGGTAATGCCCTTAAGTAAATCTGAGTGGTTGTATTACAGACCTTCATACCTTAAAGACTTGTTTCTGCCTTCCGTCTAAATGTTTGATCATCAACTCCAACCAGTCTGCGCCACCCAGCACCCCCTACCGCACATCTCCCATTGTTTTGTCTTCAGTGACTTCATACTCTACCCTACTTTCCCCAAATCTCCAGCCCTCTGACTTCTCGGTCTGAACAATTGATCTCTCTTCCTTCCTCACAAAGAATGCGGAAGACACATTGGGTGGGAACTGTTCCCATCAACCTGTCAACATCAAAAACAGTCAATTCCTAGGATTTCTCCTTTCTGGTGTAGTCAACCTCCCTGCTACATCCTTTGAAATAACTTTTAAATGCATAATTCCTGACCACTTAACAACAGTGACATGAATAAAGTCCTGCAGTGACTTCACAGCCCCTCACACGTCACCGTTCCTTCCAGACTCCTCAGAACACTGATCTTGTGAGCTGTTCATTTTTCCTAGCTATTCAAGCTGTTGCCTGGCTCCCCTTCTTTCCCAGTGCAGCCTGTCAGTGCCCAGGGCCACCCCAGCACCAAACACTAGGTATTGTCAGTGCTGTTCTTACCTGTCTTGCAGTAACAGCTGACACGGTTGATCTTTGGGCACTGCCTTATTATTGACGTGCCCTTAGTCACGCCCTCCTTAGCTCCATGCTGTCTGGGCATTTCCCACCTCTCTTCTGGGCAGGCATTTTCAGGCCCATCTTCCTTTATAAAAATATTTTTTATTTTAAATTACAGTGTGTGTATGCACGCGTGTGTGTTCTGAAGCATGTGTACCCTATGGCACATATGGAAGTCAGAGAACAACTTACAAGAGTCTACTCTCTCCTCCCACCATTGGGCATTGGTTTTTAAATTGAACCCAGCTTATCAAGCCTGGTGGCAAGCACCTTCATCCACTGAATCATCTCACTGACCCGACTTACCTTTTTTTTTTCCCATTAAATGTCATCATTAACTATAGTCTTGTTAGGATCTTCCTTTCCTATTACTAAAGTCTCTGTCTTTTCCTTCTATTCTGGGATTAAAACGACATGGAAACCAACATGGAGCCTACATGTATCTCCCCACCAAGCTCTGAGTCCTAGCTGCCTCAGTCCCTTGGTGTTGGGGTTGCATTGGTAACTAAAAGAGACCCACATTTTCACAGCTGATCTGGGGAGTCCTCCAAGCCTGATCCACAACCATTCCTCCCTCCATCCTGATATTGAAGCAGATGTCCGAGAGTTTTCTGGATACTTTCTCTCATCCAACTGTGACGCAAAGTGTCATGTACCCTTGCTGTTGCCTTCAAGATAAATACTTCAGAATGCTGACATCACTTACTGTCTGGTTGGCTTTCTTTCAAAGAGCAATGCAACCCCCCTCCTCCCCTGCCCAGTGCACCAAGACAAGAAAGAATTAAGAGTGGGGAAATTATATCAGTTATAAAATTCTATTCGGGACCAGGTATGTTTTGCAAAGAGAAAAGAATCAGATGCCAGGAAACACTTTGCTATGTTTTTATTGTTGCTGTTGCTGTTGCTGTTCAGAGAGAACCTTGGTAGTGGGTGCCATTTTTGTTACCTCCTACAGGTCAGAGTCACTAAATTACACAGAAACACACAAAGGACTCCAACCTGCATCAAGAATGTCACAACGTTGAAGGATTACTGTCTCCCCATCATAGAGATTAATATATCCCTTATATTTGGTGACATTATAAATGAATCTTAAAATGAATATTTTGATCATTGAATCTTGTAAATGAGCATATTCACATTGGGTTTGTCAAAAGATCCATAGTGTGGCCTATAAAAGAGACATCACCTAATGTATTTTAAAAATGCCATCCTTTCCTTTAGCAAAGAGCCCTACACAGCTAGAATAAATATTTTGTCCTAGTCTCTCTTAGTCATTGTCTGTTTGTTTGTACACTAGTAAAGAAAACATCCACCTCCACAAAGCCTCAGGAGAATGAAGAGTTTCAGTTGTTCAGGAAGTAAATGTTGTGTTTTTGCGAACAACAATCTCTTGTACCATTATTGAAAGCCCAGCGTTTATAGGCTCTTTTCCAAATAATATGCCTTCCTCTGCCAATACGCAGAGCACCCCTCGGTTAATACAGACCATGACTAATTGTGACCTGAACAACAGATGACATCAGAGAAAAGCAGCATAAATTATCCCAATGTGAAGTGTAAATGGATCTATCCTTTGAAGGAAGTCGATTTACATGATTCCTCTCCCTGCTGTCATTTCTGAAAGTAAGCATTCATCTACAGTGCCCAGCACAAAGGCTGGAATGCTAATTATTCCTGGAGTTATGTGGGCTTGATGGCTAAGTCATTCTTTCAGCCATAACGTCCAAGCCCAGCCGGCCGTTGATCACTCACCAGCCTGTAAGTTCACCTGAACTAGTGCTTGGATAGTTAGAGAAGTGCTCAGATCTCTGCTCACAGACAAGAGCCCCTGGGTCATAGAACCCTAGCATGGGCAGGGCCCTCCAGTGAAGACAAATCTCTCTCATTTTTAGCATTCAGCAAGGAAACAAAAAAGTGCTTCCCTTTCTAGGTAACTGCGAATCCCCTTTGACACCAGTGGAATCAGTGGCAGACAGATCACCTGAACACCCCAGGTTTGAGCCGAAGGCCTCATTCATTGCGCAGGGACATAATAGGGACTCCTGCAGTTTTTTTTCTCTGTATTTCCGTACTGCAGCCAACACCACATTATGAAGCGGTGTCATTGATTTGATTGACTCCCACTCACGGCGGCTCTCGCCTAGCTGTTGAAAATTACTTCCCCCCCCCCCACTCACACCACCACCCTTTACGTCTTGGTAGAACATCTTATTCTGAGAATTGGCTTATTCTCGCCCTTTGTTCCCACACTTTTCTTAGGAAAAGGATTTTTAAGAGAATGCCCCCCACCACTCCTGCCAGCCCCCAAAGGAAAAGACTCAAAAAGAATTTAACGTTTCCTGTCACACACATGTCCATGTGACCACACACAATTAGTCTCCTGGACAATAGAGAGGGGTGAAGCAGGAAAAAAAATATCTATAACTTCTCATAGTGTTGACTCTATGGAATACTCTACACAGTGCAATAATCTATTAAGGTTAAAAACCTTTACTTCCTCTGCTGGGTGTCTGAACTGCCCGTATCGGTCATTTTGGTGAATAAAAGAATAAAGATTAGAAAATGGGATAGTTGCAGATTTGAGCTCCGAAAGTGCCGGTGCCCGGACAGCTGCAACATCACTTGTGTTATTACAGTAATTTTTATATTACTAGCATTTGAGAACTATATTACCTGGCAGCTGAGGATTGCTTTGACACTTTGCCCACAGACAGGCAAGACAGGAAGAGGGAGTCATTCTTTCAAGAATAGACAGATGTTTGCATGTGTATTTGCACATGCATGTATGGCCCACCGTACCTGCCTTGGCCATGCCAGGCATGCGCTACCTAGCCTGAGTGATTAAAAATAGATCTCTCAGTAGGAATTCTTGCAGCTCATTTTCGTCTTTTGAAATAAGGTGATATTTGATGTTTTTTTAAACATTGCCTGGTTTTGATAACTTGTTTTAGTTGATCTTGCGAGCTCTGGTTCTGGGCAGCTGTTTGTCTCTGGAGGTTTAGTTGTAGAGGCTGATCTTGTTGTCCCGGCGGTGGCACTGAGTGTGGTGTTTGATATCTAAGGCAGTCAAATAATAGCCTGGGTGGGGTCGGCAGTGCACTTTGTAAGCTTCTAGCCCAGAAACCAGACTTGCTGGGCCATAAGATCAGCACTCCTGGTGTTTGTTCCACTGACGTGTCCTCCAAAGGGATCCAGGCAGCACCTTCTGAGGTGCTCAGCGGATGGTTAAGAAGTGTTAAGGGTGAGCCATAGAGCTGCAGCTTCCTCCGCTGTCTTTGCCTGCCTCCTAGGTGCATGGAGAACTGGGTCCACCCACAGCATGGTGGTCCCATAACATTGCCTTTCCTCCAGCGGTAGATTTCCCAGGATGCAATGCAGCTCAGCTTTGAGGACCCTTCAGTGATATGGGCTTCCTTTAAGGGATTGTGCTTTATTTTATGTTCAAAAGTTTGTATTCTTTGTGTTAAAGAGGAAACCCATAAATTGGGTATTCAGGCTCGACTGTGTTCTTGCCCATGTGAGTAAATGCTGGAAGAAAAACAAGGTAATTTACAGCCTACGACATTAATTCTTCTAATAAATCACAACTGCAAAAGATCTCAATCCCTCCAGAGCATCATCTTCTGCACTCACCTGTCAGTGCAGTTTTGGTGAACGAATAAAACTTCAGTGTGTTCGAGCGAGGTTCAGAAATCCTTTGAGATTAACCCCCAGCATTGTGTCTAGTGTTGACCCTCTCCACATCTTTGCAACCGTTCTGCACAGCTCTCCCAATCCAGCGCGAAGGCAAGCATCATGTCACCTTTTTGAAGTGTGTATTTAAAACTAAATTCGTAGACAGGAAGGAAATTGTAATCATTCCAGTGCCGTTCTTTCACCCATCGAAAGGTACATTATTCCGTCATGGCCTGGCGCGAGTCTCCTTCCCTCCTTTACAGCTCAGCCTACTGAGTTGATTATTCTAAAATCCTCTTGAACACCACAACTGCAGGCATCAGAGGCTCCCAAATGGATCCCATCTCAGGTACGCATGCCCAAGACCAAGGTTCACAGGAGCTAAACCCATTGCTCCAAAGAGCATGCTATCAGAGGCTCCAAAGAACAGTGGGAAGGATCCCAATTAAAGCAAATTGCCTCCCAATCATGCTAAATTAATGCTGCCCTGAGACACTCTCAGAGAAAAGAATTTATTATATTTACTGGAAGTGCCAAAAGGTATTTGGACAGACTATTCAGCCTTAGGGATAATGAGAGAGACAGTCTTCAGAATTTTGTTAAGGATTTCGTCAAGAATTTTCTTAGCATTAAGGGTCCTTTTCAGCTTTAATTATGATTCGGTTACGAGCAAAAGCGCTTAAGTTCCGAGGTGGAAAAGACGGCTAAATGAGTAAAACCGTTCCTGACGGCGCCTGATACCTCGTGATGCATGAGCAGTTTCTCTCCTTTACATTCCTCGCACTAAACCATGTTGCTCTCACCTTAGTGCAAAGGAAAGGGTCCTGGTGGTGGTTTTAAGGCCTCAGGAGAAGCTTGACTGAGTGCAGACAGACCAGAGTAGAAGGCCTCTCTGGAGTCAGTTGTGAAATATGAGCTGGCAAATATAGTAGGGTGAAAAATTAATGTGAGTGACATCCAAGGAAGAGTAGGGAGTCAATGCCACTGACAACAGGAATCCCAAAGAAGAAGTGGGAAACCCACCAAAGACCCAACTGGTACCTCCGTGAGTCTCTCCAAGAGTCCCCTGGTTGCAGATTGGCTAAAGAGTGTACCATCTGGTTCTCTAATGAGAAATTGCCAGTATCCATTAGTGCCTGTTTCCTCCGAGTTCCAGCCCCCAGGCCCACTGCGCTTGGCCATGACAGGCACTCCAGAAATACCCTGCTTGATGTTTAATCTGCAGGGAATGAAAAGAGTGCTTCAGTTCAATGATAGCAGAAACTCTGGGGTATTCCAAGGGAAGCCTCGCTGTGTTTCAGGTTGGCAATGGGCATTGTCTTTTGACTGCTAGTGCTTCTTTTCCTGATTTATTTGCTTGGCACTTAACTTCTGTGGCTTTGGCCTGGTTGTGAACAGAATCTGGAGCCTAGGGCTGTATTAAGCTGGTCAAGCATGAAATTATAGCCTTGTTAGCTACTGCAATGCACAAGGATGGGTGCACAGGAGACTAAGCAGGACCCAGCAGTACCAGGGACTTCCAGCATGGATTTCCAAGGCACTTATGCTGATTCAGTTTAAACAAGTTTACATTTTGTATCCTCAGTGATTTTGAGATTTCAACTTTGTAACAGGCTTCGCTTTTTAACCAAGTCGGTTAACACCCTTTGGAAGCTATGACTGTGGATAGCGCCGCCCGCCTTTTAGACAGCACCATCCTTTCCCAGCATTTGTCACTTGGGAGTGCTATTAATAATTAGAAGAAAACAGCGAATTGAGCAACAGTTGTTAACACAAAGCCAGGGACCAGAAGTGAACGCAGCCAGGCACAGCTTTGTAGCAGGGAAGAAAACTATCACCCTGTCTGCGATCATTGAGAACTCCAGAGAACAGCCCAGCAGTCTGCGCTCACTGACCACTGTTCACTAGGAGCAGAACATTTTTAAATGATGTGGCAATGCGGTGTGATGGGAGGCCTCAAGAACACTAGAGAAGGATCTGGAGAGCAATCGATTCACATTAAAAAGCAAAGTAGGTGTCAGTGCAGAAGCAGGGGTGGGGGTGCACGCCAGGGAGGAGGAGAGGTATCGAGAGACAGAAAAAGACAGAAAAAAGGGGAGGATTACCATCCTCCAAGTGAGAAGTGAGCAGCCTGCAACCCACGCAGAGAAACCCCCAGCCCCAGCCCTGAGCTACCACAGGTGAGTGAACGAGCTGGAAGTAGCCTTCCTTCCCTTCAACCTCACTTCACAGGAAACTCTGCAGATTGCAATTAATTACGCATAAAAAGGATGCTAGACAAGGCAAGCTAGCAGAGGAGGAGGCCTAAGGGTCCCTCTCCGAGAACCGTCCACATCAGGAGTGCGTGCTAATGAGGAGATTGTGAGACAGGGCAAGGTGGAATTCCAGGAGACTCACGAGTAATTGCTGGCGCTGACTGAGAGGCAAAACTATCCATAGTAGCATAAGCAAACCAAAATACCATGCCTCTGGCTGTCAGCTGACAGGGTGCTCTGTCGGGGAGGCATCAGTAAGATTTAAATATGGCTCCTGAAGGATCCCAGATTTCTCAACTCCTTGTCTATAATTCGCCAGCAAAGCTCCAGAGAGAGCAGAAGTCGAGGAAGGCTCAGTCTGTGAGCTTTTCTTCCAGGCTGTAGAGTGTACAGACATGTGCGCTCACAGAATGTGAATCTTAAAAACAGGATCAGAACCCCGGCTCTTCCACTTATCACCTGAGGGGCTTGAGCAAGCTGTGTTTTCAAGTCTCTGCTTTCAGTTACTTAAACTGGGAGCCACGTGCCTCCACGGCGATGCTGTGTGGCTCACAAGGCTACCCGTATTTCAGGAAGTTTTTAGCATAAAACTTACCCATCCATTCTGACACTTTTTCTCTGTCCAGTAGCTGCTGCGAGTCTAAACCTCTTG
Source organism: Microtus ochrogaster (assembly GCF_000317375.1). Lineage (NCBI taxonomy): Eukaryota > Metazoa > Chordata > Mammalia > Rodentia > Cricetidae > Microtus > Microtus ochrogaster. The sequence continues at coordinate 5,162,237 of NW_004949110.1, forward strand.
AGGCCATGGGGTACAGCCAGGCATGTCTTTATTTTAAACCAGTTATTTTAAGATGTGTGTATATGTGTCCCAAGATCTGTGCATCTGATTTAGGTTTAGGAGTTAATCAGAATATCAGATTAAACGGAGCTGGGTAGCAACTATCTTGTTTACTCCTCTTCCTCGGTCTCCTGCCCTCTCTTCTCTCTCTCCCTCATCTGTCCCTGGGATTCGCAAAGGTGTTCTTAGATATAGCACTACCCTGTCTGTCTATTAGTCTGACACAGAATAGCATAAAGACCAAATTGGGCACAAACTGTTTTCAATGACTTTCTCTGTGTGTCACGAGTTTCACTTTGCAAATGAAAACATTACAGAAAGAAGAATCTAGCTTTTCTTACAACAAAGGATCTAAAAATGGACTTGGACCCAGCCAGGGGACATCTGTAACACTGGCATTGCAACCAACATGAATGCTTTCTTCTTTCTGGAAACTCTTCGGGTCTGCAGATAGGGAACCTGGTGGTCCAGTGGGGTAAAGAAGTGTGAAGACTAAATACACACACACAAAATGAATTATGTTTAAGAGGAGTTTTGATTTATTACATATTACTCTCATGTTTAAAAATATGTCTCTTAAATAGTGTTCAAGGACCCCTCTCTTCTTCATTTACCCTCAAGGACAGGTGACCCAGAAATGTGCGATTTTGCACTAGTGGGCCACGACTGGTTGCACGGTGACTCTGGCTTCAAAGCTGCTCCTGTGCTGACAGAGAGAGCTCAGGTTGGGAAAGAGAATGATGTGAGAGAGGCCAAGGCCACCGTAGGCTGTGGTGGCCTTCAGTTCTGCAGCTTCCAAGATTCATTCTCGAGATCACAGAACGGTCTCTCAGAGCTTCCAAAGGAAGAAGGTTAACTGCCTGGGTTCATGCTTAGAGTTCAGCTTCTCTCACAAATAAACACTGGGATTCAGGCTGTCTGGAGGTAGAGCCAGGAGGCCTGGAATGCCAGGGGGATTCTGCTATAAAATCTACCAGAAAGCCCAAGGAAAATCCTGACCCTGGGAAGCAGGTGCCTTGACAGCTGCAGGCTGAGCCGACCTGATCTAGGGGCTTGTGAATGACCAGATGGGGTAAATGAGAAGTTCTCAACCTAGGGGCCTTGAGCCTTTCAGGGGTGAAAAGCCCTTTCACAGGGGTCACATATCAGACACCCTGAAGACATATTTTTCTTTATATGTTTACATATTACATACTTGTTTACATATGTAAACATGTTTTTTTTCTTTTTTTTATTGTTTTTTTTTTATTAAGAAAGAAAAAAAATTTTCCGCCTCCTCCCAGCCTCCC
>NW_004949110.1:5168475-5173332 GCF_000317375.1 Microtus ochrogaster
TTTCTGTCTGATTGACCTGTCCATTGGTGAGAGAGGAGTGTTGAAGTCTCCTACTATTAGTGTATGCGGTTTGATGGCTGCCTTGAGTTTTAGTAATGTTTCTTTTGCGTACGTGGGTGTTTTTATATTAGGGGCATAGATATTCAGGATTGAGACTTCATCCTGATGAATTGTTCCTGTTATGAGTATAAAATGTCCCTCTAAGAGGAGGGTTTCTTAAAGCAAGCACACTTCCTCCTGGCTGTGATCAGGTTGCTCCCTGTGGCTTCAACCCCACTGTTCTCTGAGCAGCAGGGCACTGAACACCTTTTCCTGAGCTCCTCAGCCTCTCGCATTGCTCCCGCGACCTAATGTCTCACCAAGCCTTTGTCCATTGTTTCAGCTGGATTGTTTCTTTCTGTGTCTGTCTGTGAGAGGTCTTTATATGCCCTGAATATTAACTCTTATTGATGGCTTACACGTATCTTCTCCCATTCTCTAGGTCATTTTTTCCATATTGTGTTTCATGTCCTGTGAAGTTTTATGATTTGATATCCCATAGTTGGTCTATTTTTCCTTTTATTATTCTTGATGTCATAGCAAAATATGATTTCTAAGCCCAGTGTCGCAAAGCCTTTCCTCCTTGTTTTCTTCTACGAGTTTTATTCCTTTAGGCCCGCTCCCATTTTTAGTTTGTTTTTCTTTACAAAATAAAGTAAGGTTGCAGCTTCACTGTTTTACATAGAATCTCAGTTTTCCAAAGTCATTTGTTGGAGAATCTGTCCATTCCCCCATTATATGTTCCTGGCACTTCATGGAAAATAATATGACCATATACACAAGATTATATATAATATTATAAATTATAATAAGATTATATATAATATGTGTAATATTATATACATATTTCTGTTTTTTTTACTCTCTTGATTTATATTTCTGTCTTTATGACAGTCCCATACAGTTTTAATCATTGTAGCTCTGTAATATGTCTTAAAATAAGGAAGTAGAAAGCCTCCAATTTTTGTCTTTATTGTCCATGTTTTGATTACTTGGGAGTCCTTCTGATTCCTTACAAATAATAGAATTTTTTATTTTGTTTTTTATTTTTGTCTTTGTTTGAAGAGTGCCCTTGGAATTTTAGTGAGAACACTACCTGAACTTGATAGATCACTTTGTAGTGTGGACATTTGAGCAGTCAGCCGGTCATGTGGCTCAGTGGGGGAAAGATACCTGCTGCCAAGTCTGATGACACGAGTTCCATGCCAAGGTTCAAGTGGAGGAAGAAAAGAACCAGCTCCCGAAAGCTCTCCTCTGACCTCCGCACAGGAGGATGGCATGCACAGAATAAATAAGGAATGTGACACCCCGAGAGGTTCATGTCACATGTCTGTTTTGACTGCTCATATGTGAACAGAACCTCTCACTTAAATCGAGCAGCACTTTTTCCCAGGGATCTCACCTCTGCTTCGCGAGAGCTGGGATTACAGGCAGGTCACCTCATCTGCTGGGCATCTACACAAGATGGAACCCTGGTCCTCGCACTTCTGAACCCCCCCCCACCACCCCCCAGTCCGCTCTGGTTATTTATTTTTTACTTTTTACATTTATTTATTCATTTCCGCAATTCTTTCTCCTGACACATGGTAGCAAGATGTCTTCCAGTTACTGGTGTCTGCGTTCATTCTGTTCTTGGTCCTTTCCTGTGTTTTTTACTTATGCCTTTATCCTTTTCGACCCTTTCATTAATGGGACTGAGTTGTTAATTTCATTTCTGTCTTACTTAACTGTTGACATATGAAAATTAACCAATTCCTTTGTGTAGGTTTTGTATGCTGCAACTTTCTGCTTTAATGGTTAGTCTAACAGTCTTTCATGGGATTTTTATTTAAGATTTTCAGCATGTAAAAGTTGATCGTTTTATTACTTCTCTTCGAGATGAATCGGTTTTATTTCTTTTTTCTTACTGAATTGACCTGGCTAGGCCTTCCATTGTTACCCTGTTGAATATCAGCAGCACAAAAAGCAAGTTTGTCTTAATTCTACAAACTTGTGTGGTTTTACACATGAGGTTGCTTATGCAGATATCTAAAATTTATAGCCTCTTGTGCTCTTCGCCCCGACCTAGCAAATATTTTTATATAATATATAAATATATAAATCTAAGGATGCCATTGTGAATCAGTGTGTGAGTTACAGTGCTGTCGTGACCTGAAGAGGTTTTAAGTTCTAAAGAAAATGGCTCGGGTCTCTTCCTGGCAGAGCCATGGTTACCGTGTCCTTTATCTGTGACCGTCGCACAAGGGAATGCTTTAATCCACACAAACATGATCACAGTTCAGCCCACTTTGTAGAAGAGAACACTGAGTCTTGATATCACAGAGAAAGTCAAGGAGCAAACTGGATCGTGAGCCAAAATCTGTCAGACTAGGGATTCCACACTGGCTCAGGGAGAAACCAGTGTGGCTCGTGCTTGGATTGCCTCGCTTCTTACGGTGCCGTCGATTACATTTCAGTGTCTTAACTTCCAGCAACATTTACTAGTGCTGTTTGCTGACATGTGATAACCAAGGTTATTAATTCAGCCATTGCATCTTGACACCAGCTCTCTGCTGGTGATGGTAAAAGATCCGTCCTGGGCAGATACGGACCTGGACCTCACCCGAGAGTCACGTCTGCGATTGTGACTGCTTTGTTCGTGTCAGTTGTTGAGGACGTGGACAGGATCAAGATAGAATTTTCAGATGATTAAATTAATAAATTCAACTGATTGGCATACATAAATAAATTCTTTACCCAGAGATTTCCCCTATCCAGGGCAATGTGTCTCTCAGCAGCTATAACAAATGATTTTTTTCAATGTTGAATCAGCGAGAGGAGATGGGAGGGAAATGCTGCGTCTCCTTGGCTTTCTTTTCTTCCTATAACATCTGCTATGGTCCTCTCCCCCTCTCCCCACTGTGGAATCTTGGAAGGAGCCCAGCTGGAAGGGTTGGCTTCTCTTCCCCATGGTAATTTTAGAAGCAGAAGCTAAGGAAACGCATGGAGTTTTGTCAGGAGACCTCACAATAACAAATAACGTTAAATGCCCCTTGCTCGAGTCCTTTGTTAGGGACTGATGATCTGATGACTGAAGGCGGCAGATTCGGAGCTCTGCGGTGTGACACACTCCCGCACCTTTATCACTAGCCTGCCCTGAAGCTTCCTGGCTGTGGGCTCAGGTGAGGAAGCAGCCTGTGGCCTTAGACATGGGATCCAGATTACCAGTTAGATGCACATCTTGGGTGGTGGCTATTTGTGTAGAGACTTGAGGCGTTTTCCAAAGAGTAAGAACCCAGCACGCGCAGGGCATATTCTAGCTACCAACAGTGCCTTCCTTATCAGTTCTGATAATTAAGCAGTCGTTATTTGGTTGATAAGTGACATCTGGCAAAACAAATCAAATTTTATAGACATCTGTGAAAGACAAAGTGACGTCTTTGATTTGAGATTACTTTTTTTAATATACATTGGACAGGAATCACAGTTGAGAAAACATGTCCCTCAAGACCATAGTGTAGTGTGCACATTGGATTTGAGACAGTCGGGAAACATCGTGACAGCACTAGATGGGCAACAATGATCAACTCTAACCCTAGAGAAATGCTCACATAACCCCAGCAGCCATCCCCAAAATATGGCACTTGGTTGGCAGTTGTAACCACCGTCAGTTGCCTTATGGTCTTGAGTAAGTTAACTCAATGTCTCCCGGTCTCCAAGCCTTGGCTACTTCATCTGTTTACTGGGAATAAAAAGAAATAAATGTGAAAAAGTAAATGAAATCATATACCTATATGCAAGTCAATAGGCACATACTGAGAGACACACCAAAGCATTCATTTCCAGTATCCCCCCAAAATTGGCAAATTCTTGCTCATCTTTTTTAACTCTTTCTCTTTCATCTTTGAGTCTATGTTGAAGGAGGTAAAATTTCCATTAAGTATCTACATAAATAAGTGTTTTCATGAAAAGAGACCCACAAAAATAGATTGCAATGCTTGAATGCACAGAACCACCTGGTTTGATTTTTATTTGGATTAAGTCTGGATGAGTTACCCTGAGGTGCAGCCCTAGTTGGGTGGTTTTTTTTTAAACATCCCAAGAGACTCAATATTCACCCAAGCTGAGAATCAGTGGCTCAAGCCAGCAACTCCCTTCTAATTTTCCTGATACCTGATTTTTCCCACTCAGTTTCTTCTCTATGATACTGCTTCCAGAATTCTCCCAGCTACCAGATCTGACCTTGACACTGGCCTGTTGAAAATCTTAGAGCTCTTTGACTGTAGCAGACAGCGTTAAATAGGCTTCCCAGTGTGCCGTTTCCACTAAGTTGGTTGTGGCTTCTCAAACCTAGTGTGCAAGATTCTAGAGTAGCAGGAAAGGCCACCTTTAAGAACAGAGGGTAAAGAACTCTGAGTCTGCCCCTCCCGACAAATGGGGTGAAGCCAGCACACAAACACAACCAAAGATCTTGCACAGGTTACTTGTCCTTCAGCCAGAAGCTCAGTTTCTTATTGTTCCTTCCAGGCAGAAGCCCGAGTGACATGCCTTCACCTACTCCCCCAGCTCCTTGCTAGAGTGGCCCTGCCCTTTCCTCCTCCCAATAACCCCTGACTCCTATTCCAGTATTCAAGCTGAATGTCACTTTTCCCCAAAGATTTCTGACTGCCCTGAATGCAATTAGTCTCTGGCTCCACTTCTAAGTTGCATAGGTTTTTTTCTCTTGTTTCTAATTGATTCTGTTGTGCTGTGCAGTAACATACTCTATGTTTACATGTGTGCAGCCCTCCTAATATGCTGAACATCGCTGATAGTGAGGGAGGGAGGGAGGGAGGGAGG
>NW_004949110.1:5173432-5199526 GCF_000317375.1 Microtus ochrogaster
TAATGTTATTCTAATGTAATTGACAAACTGGGGTTTACTGAGAGATTCTGTTTCAAAACAATAAGAACAATAAATAAAGACAACCAACATCAACTTCTAACTTCCACATGCACAGATATGCATATGTGAACACAAACACAGATACACACACACACACACACACACACACACACACACACACGGAAAAAGAAAAAGAGAGTGAATGAGGGAGGGAGGGAAAGAGGGAGGGAGGATGGGAATGAATGAGGGAGGGAGAGAGGAAGGGAGGGTGGGAGAGAAGGAGGGAATGAGGGAGGAAGGGACAGAATGAAGAGAGAGGGAGGGAGAGAGGGAGGGAAGGAGGGAGTGGGGTCGAGTCCTTAGGTACAAATGCTCACTCATCCTGTTTCCCAGTGAGTACTGACACATAGTAGGAGTTCAGGGGGAGCCTGCAGAGTGACGAGTGACGAGTGTCTGTGGGCCCCACTGCCACCCATCTGCTGCAATAATCTGGGCTCATTCTGAGTCATAAAGCACAATCTGCCAAAAAAGCTGCCATCTGGAGAGACCTCTCCCCACAGCAGCCTTTCCTTTCCATCTTTAGGCCTGTGTTGTTTCTTATTCAACAGGAAATAATTGAATGCTAGTACTGACGCAAAAATAACTCGGAAGCTATAAAAATCATAAACGTCTATTAGCAATATCACGTAGGACGCGCTGGGGCAGAGCTGTTGTTCAGCACCAAACGTTTAGCACCCAGGGTCTCTTCAGGCATCAAGTGTGCAGGCTCCTCTGGCTGTGTCAAGGCGACCGGCAGATCAGTCTCAGGGCTCCCTCAAAAGCAGCCATGCCCTGGGCGTGTAGAGGAAAAGTACTCATTCATCCCAAACTAGTTAATGTAGGCAGGAGAAAGCCTGCAGCCACGAGTTCTCGCTCCACCCACTTGAACCCCCAGTATTGGACTGCATGAAACACAGAGGGAATCTGGCCCAAAGAACTGTGTATAAGCACAACACTGGTACTCAAAAAGAGTTAAACTTTTTTTTTATTCCTGGTGATTTATTCATTTAAGTAAGCATCACTGCAGAATGGAAACTATTTCAGCTCCATGCATAAGTGGAATATCTAATAGAAAATTACATTATAATGAAATATGCATTAATCCAAGCTTTATAAAAGTACTTCTCATGTTCTGTGGGCATCCAAAAATTTAAAATGCATGTAATCCCATTTTAGTTGCTGTTCAAACGATGGCACATTGGGTTAACATGCTTAATTAAAAGTCATATTTGAGACATGCAACAGGGCAGTTAATTTACTATTGACATTCACTATCACGTAGTTAAGCATGTGGAAACAAGACAATGGGATATGTCACTGGCAGGATGGGAGGAGGATGTTTTATAATGTTCAGGATCTAGCAGGTGTTTGACACGCAGGAAAATGCAACAAGCATGCCCTAAAACATTGTGCGTTAATAATACATTTTTGGATAAAGAGATGCTCTCAAGAAGACATGCATACACTCTACGGCTTATGTTTAGATGAAGGTTAGCTAGCAAGATGTTCCCAGGGCTCCTAAACTATAGTTCAGATGCCCTGTGGGCACACCGCTGCCCAGCTTTTGATGAGTACTGTCCTGAGTTCGTCCTCCTGTCCTAAAGTGCATGCTCAGGTTAACTGTCATACCTCGTCCAGCGCTCTGCACCCTGCACATCCCGGTTGTGGGTGAGCAGGTCCTAGTCCCCTAGCTCTCATCCTCCACCCAAATCAAAGCCCGGTTGAAGCTCAGGGTCAGCCCAGATTGTCCTTCACCCCACTTTTGCCACCAGCATCCTCCGGGTTTTCTCAGGGTTTCCTCAGAACTACCCTCCCTCAAAAACCTCAGGTCCAAACCCAGAACTAGCCAAAGTGGAACACAGCAGAGAGCTTCAGAAATTCCTGCCTTGAGCGCTTGTCTGGGCAGGAAATACATGGTCTAAGTCCTGCCACCAAGGGCACCTCAGCCCCTAGCCGAGTTGAGAACTTACAGACCAAAAGGGGAACCATAATGACGCCAGGAAGAGGAGTGGAAGGGAAGGAAAGACCCTAAACCAGAGAGGCCCAGCCTCTCCACCAGCACCAGGAACCTGAGGCCACAGGAGGCACAGAGTCAAGTGAGGCTACCAGTGGACAGCTGTGAGCCTTGCTAGGCATGGAGGCACAGTACCGACACACTCTGCCAACAGCAGCTAGGTCTGATTGCTTCATTGGCCCGTCTCCAACTTCATGTCAGTAAGGTTTGAATGGTACCAGGAAACGGGTTTCTCTTCATCTCTGTTTCATGTGGGCATCTTCCTCCTAAGTGACCACTCAGCATCCTGTCTGGGCCTCTCATTCTCTTTCTTACGTCCCAATCAACTTATTTACTGATACCTCCACCCTAATCAACTTTCCCATTTTCCCTTCCCCTTTTCCCCCTTCTCCTCTCCCCACTCCCTTCAAGAGACAATGAATGAGAGGCTCTATAAGTTGCCCTGACAGGAGATTCCCCCTCTGCCCAGTTCAGCATTCGCTGTAAGCAGGGAAGCAGAGCGTGCAGCTTGGCTCTGCCGGACTTGGGAAGCAGCTCCTGTTAACTGGGTGCTTCTCCAAAGCTGGTCTTCTGACTCTGTGATATGTTTTGAACAAGCGCTCAAAGGTCAACATCATTGGAAAGTTTAAGGCCCACAGCAGGCGACAGGTCACATGTCCAGTGCCCTTTGGCCTGACTTTTACATGAATGGAACATATTCAGGCAAAATTAACAGAAGATATAAACACTGAGGCTCGCAGGCAGGCAAACAAAGGAAAGCAGTGCCCCGAGACAGATCTACGAGGATACTGGGGGTCAAGTCAACCTCGTGAGGAGCAGCTAACTAGACATCTAACCGCCAAAGAAACACAGATATCTGTGTGCATGAGTGGAACTTGAGAATGTTCAGGAAGTTCCCAGTGGGGCTTGGGAGTGACAGAAATGACTTCCAGGTGGAGACTAGAGGTTCTGAGAGAGCAGACCGCACTGAGCTGGGCTTCCAGCACTATGTGGTGCTGAATCCAGGTGATGAACAGGGGAGGGTTCCCAGGGGTCAAGGGCCACCTGGACTTCACTGTCACATAGGAACTCGGCTAGAATGGTGGAAGAGGTTAATATTGTTCCACAAGGTACCTCTTACACCATCTGGCCCTGTGTCTAAATTGATCCCCTACCCCCAGTTCTCACACATTTATGAGGAGAGTTCCTTCACAGACTGCTCAACTGGACCCCACCACAGCCTACACCTGTTGTTCAAAGTGCTTTTCTTTACACGTGGGAGGTCATGACTGTTCAGAGAGGAAGCTAAGCCTTCACTTGGATTTATCATTGTCACCCTGGGAAGCTTTTAGGCTTCCTTCGTTCTGTCCTGTCTGCAAGCACCTCTATAGTGAGGTCCGGAAGATATTCTACAGGAAACATTGCCACTGCATAAGCATGCTCTCAGAAGACCCACACGAGCCATGTACACTCTTTTTTCAGCTGGAATGATCTTTTAACATGTACACTGTGCTGACAGATTCAAGGAGCTCATTACCACCGAGGGAAAAAAGTTCATCATATAAATGACCCCTATTTCCATTTGTAAAATCATGAACAGAAGACAAGAGAGTCTTGTGACCATTAGGTACACAAAGACACACACCTCATCGAATAAACAAATACATAGTGCCTATTGTGTGCCAGGCACCGTACTTGGCGCATGCAGCCCCTGTTTTTATACAGCTTCCAACTGTATAATGTAGTGGGGGGGGCAGATTAACAAGAGGAATAATTACACCACGTGATCATAATTTGATGTGACAGAAAACAAAAGAAGCAAGGGACGGTGTGAAAGGAGGTAGTGAGACAAGGACTCTCTGAAACCCAGGCGAGCAGGGGCATCAGGAACAGAGAACATTCCAAGCGAAAGGCACAGCTTGTGCAAAGACCTGGGAGGAAAGAGCTAGGCATGTCTAAGAAACAGAAAGCAGCATGGCCAGTAGGTAGGAAAAGCCAATGAGGTCACAAGGCAGCCTGGTCCACAGGCCACAGCCACCTGAGTGGAGCTCCCATTCCAAATGGAATGAGCATGCATGCGGTTTGATCATCAAGTGATGTCCTTGGGGTTACTTCTCTTCAGAGGACTCTGTGCTGTGGAGATGGCTGGAATGTGAAGTCTTAAAAGAAGCAGTTGCACTCGCGTAGACAAGAGCTAGAAATCACCTGGGTGGGGAATCAAGGAATCGTAATGCCTTGAGATCTGGCCTTGGGGTAGAATCCCAAGACTTTGTATGTATTGAGTGTGGGAAGAGACTGGAGGAAAGGGGGTGTCAAGGCTGATTTTCCCAGGGTCCTGACTTACACAGTCCTGTGGATGATGGTGTCATCTACTGACAGGAGGGGTGGTGTGTGTGTGTGTGTGTGTGTGTGTGTGTGTGTGTGTGTGTGTATGTGTGTGTGTGTGTCTGTGTGCATGCGTGCACACGTGCTGGTGTATGTGTGTGTGATGGCTATACTTGACTGTTGACTAGATTGAGAGATACCTAGATTTGCAAAGCATACCTCTGCTTACGTCAGTAAAAATGTTTCTGGTGGGAACTCGATCCTGAGGGCTCTTATCGGCTGAATAATTAAACTCATCCATGGATTCAAACTCTGAACAGACTACTAGAGGGCAGCGAGGCTGGAGAGCGGGTCCTTGCTGGGGGAAGCGAGTCACTTGGGGCATACCTTTGCAGGCTCTGCTTGGCCATGCTCTTTTTTGTCACTCTTTCTTTCTCTGCTCTCCCACCACCCATTAGCAGGCGGGTAAGCAGCCTCCTCCACATGTTCTCAGCCCCAAACAACAGCGCCAACCAACCATTTACTAACAAGTCTGAACCTGAGCACGTACTAACACTTCTGAGATCTGGATTCCAAATAAACCCTTCCTACCTTGAGCTGTTTTCTCAGATACTTCATTACAATAAGAAGCAGACTAGGGACACAGGGAAGACTTAAACATGTCTGTCTGTCTATAGTCTGTTTGTCTGTCTCCCTTTGTTTCTTTTCCCTTTACTGGAAAGGATACAAGAGATCCTTGTTTTGAAGCCATACTCAAAAGACCATGGTTCAGGAATACAGATTTAAGCTATGCCAAATCCTCTATTTCTCAACTTGAAATGTCGATTTAAGTAAATTAAACTTGAGATTTGCCAAAGGTGATGGTGAGTAGCCATCTAACAGATCAAGGCAAGCCTGGTCCAAACCTAAATCTTTCCCACTCCTTTCCCAGCTGGGACTGTGAGCAGCTCAGGTTGCAGCTGCAGCCGGACCTTCCTCTGCCTGGGGTGTGACTTGGGGCATGTCTGTGGCTAGACCAAGCTAGCCTGTCACCTTGGAGCAGCCCCCATACCTCCTCACACAGCTCCCACTCTTGTTCAGGAAGGCCAACACAATCCTCCTGCCCTCACCGTGTCCCCTCCAAGAACAGGCACTGTCGACTAAGTTGAGGAAAGAGGAAATAACAGCAAAGAAAAGCAATCTCTCCCCACTGACAAATACATTGGGGAGGGTAACAGCCCACCGCAGGCAGGAGTGTAAGACCAACTAAATAACTTAGGGTTACATGAGCACTTTCTTGTGTAAATGGGCTAGTGAGAATTCGTGTAAACACACTCCAAGCATCATTTTAAAAATATCAGAAACTCACAGCGTGTATATATTCTAAATGGAACTAAGTGTCGGAAACAGCAAACCTTTTGATTATCAGCATGAAGAACATGCCAACACTCTAATTTGGTAGGTCTTCTCAAATCTCTAGGCATACTATCTTATAATAGTTAATATCCTAGAAGTAGTCCTTGGAATTTAGGACTCAAAGAAGCAAATATAGAGACACTTTGGACCATGGAAGGTCTGTGAGTAAGAAGTGTATGTCCAACCTCTCTTTTCCTTGCTTGTACCAACAAAGGAAGAGGAGGAGGGGGAGGAGAAATAGGAAGAGGAGAAGGAGAAGGAGAAGGAGAAGGAGAAGGAGAAGGAGAAGGAGAAGAAGAAGAAGAAGAAGAAGAAGAAGAAGAAGAAGAAGAAGAAGAAGAAGAAGAAGAAGAAGAAGAAGAAGAAGAAGAAGTCAGAACCAGCACAAGGATGGATGAATGGATGGACAGACAGGCAGACAGAGAACAGAAACAGATCTGAATAGATGCTAATGATTAGGCATTAACTAAAGTATTAATTAGTTTTAGAGACTGAGAAGTCCCCAAATAAGTCTCAGACAGCTGGAGCCTTGGAGGGTTGATGGGGCTAGTTCTTGTCTAAGCCCAAGACCAGAGACAAGAAGCCAGTATCTAGCTGTGAACAGGCAGAAGAATCAAATTCTTACTTAGCCTTTGTGTTCTAGGCAGGTCTGCAGCTAGTTGCATGAGTCCCGCCCACTTTAGGGCGTGCCATTTGCTTTGCTCACCTACTAGTTTAAATGTTAATGTCACCCAGAAACACCTTCACAGATACCCCAATGCCACCACAGCACATCCAGAATACTGAATACAATAGCTAGGCATCCCTGGAGTCAAATCAAGCCGATGGACACAATTAGCCACAGCACTAATATAACTATTCACGAAGGAAAAAGAGTCATTCGAGAGTGACCAAAATAGCAGGATTCCTCTGTGGTCCCCCTGCTAGCCAAGGGCTTGGGCTTAGCCACATACCTCACTCCACGGAGAAGTTAGTAGAGGAAAAACAGGAAGCTGCTTCTTGGACAAGCTGGGATGTGGAGAAAATGTTCCAGTCAGGGGAAAGCTAGGCTTCCTAACAGAGGTCCCGGGACCCAGTGTATCCTTCCTACGCCATGTGGGTCTTGACCTTTCTGGGAGACTCAATAACGTCCTCCTACTCTCAAGAGCCCAGCATGACCAAGGTGAGAGTCACTGTCACAGAGTACAATCTGCCTTAAAGCACAAACCGAAACCCTTGAACCACTGGCCTTCCATCGGTGTGGATTTACAAATCACCCTTATTTAGAGGCCCCCTGGCTATACTGCTGCGGCTGATACTTCGGGTCTTACTACTTGCGTAATCATTAAGTGAGAAAAGAACTCTCCCGAAACTTAACTGGCATGTAGACCACAGTGCCCAGAGCAGATCCTAAGTCTCCTTGGAAACAGAGAACACAAACCAGACAAAGTGAAACTGGCGGCTTCAACATGAGAGACAGCCTGTGAAAAGCCACTGTGTCCAGGGTGTGATACACGGGGAGGACCTCAGGTGGGCCACGCTGAAGATCAGATAGCAAGATCAGGGACGCCCTGGTACAGGGAGAGAGATCCTGATGGGCTCCACACTTTACCCTCCCAGCCTCTCCACATCGGTCGTCACCAGCAAGTTGCCAGTCTGTGATGGAAAGTCTGCAGCTTTGCTCTGCAGTCGAGCCCACAGTAAACTGAGCTTCAAACAGACGAGACAGGACATGCTACCTTGCTCTCTGCCGGCCTCTGGTTAAGCAGTGTGATATCAGGGATTTGTTTTCTAGGGTAGCTGTAACAAGGTGCCCAGGCTAGGAATGACTTTAATTACAGCTTAGTCCTCATAGCCATGAAGGTTGCCTGCTGCAGATGAAGGTGTCAGGGGTCCATAGACCTTCCAGTGGCTTCCAGGAGGCATGTCTCCTGGCCTCATCTCGCTTGTCATGGTGGCTGGCATCCTCGGCATTGCTTGGCTTACTTATAGTGTCTGTCCTGTCTCTGCTTTGTCCCCTTGGCTGTGTTTCTGTCTCCGTACACACATTCCCTCCCTCTAGAAAGGGACCGGTTATTTAACGGCACCCTATTCTAATAAATGCCGCTCCTCACTTTGTAACAGGAGACTCTATTCCAGTGTGTCACGGGTTTCAGGGGTGGGGCTGGAGTGTATATTTTTGGGAGTATATCACTCACCTCACAATGCTTCCTATGGTTTCCTCCCTTTCCAGACTGTGCTGGGGATTGAACCCAGGGCTTTGCTCATGCTGGACAAGTGCCTTACCGCTGATTTCCCATCCTCTGCCCTACACGGAGTATGCCATCATGGGTACCTTAGCATACAGAAGTCCTCTAGCTCCCATGCCCAGGCCAGTCCCCCAAACTGGCATGCCACAGTGAATTAGATAGCTGAGCCACCTACTCTCCTGCAGCTCACCAAGGCATAGAGAGGCAGACTTTGAAAGAAGAAGCACACCAAATAGAGGAAGAGAGGTAGGAGCTCGTCCTTGGTAAGGCCATTTAGCTAGCCAAGCCCGAAGTGATCCCCAGCAAATGATGGTTCTGACACAGTAGACACCATACCATGGAGGAGAGACAGAGACAGAGACAAAAGGACAGACAAGGGCCGGCACTCTCCGCTCCCACTTTGCCCTGATCATCTTGACGTGTTTCTTATGAGGCTTTAAATTTCAATTTCAGCTGAAACCCTTGGTGACCCGTCGCCTACCCCTCTAGGTGTTCCCCCCACCCACCGCTGGCCCATCTATCCTGTAGGATATGTGTTCTGCAACAGACGGCAAAAGTCAGTGAGGAAAGAGACAAATGGCAATAATAGCCCAGGAGTTGCTGCCTCTTTCCTGTTCGCAGAGGCAGCCTCTAGAAAAACCTTGCCTGCTAATTAAATAAACCTTTCCCCCTGACAGATGAGAACAGAGGGGAGATCTTATCCAAGCAGGAGCGGCCCAGAGTTGGAGCCTCTCTCTAAGGGAACTGACTTCCAAGCAGGCAGAGAACTCAAATTTTCCAAGTGCCCAACAAAGGCATGAACCCATCCTCCAAGCCCCACCCTCCTGCTGGCTGGGGACAAAGCAGTGTGGCAGGTGGGCCCTGGTCCTAGGACTCAAGGAGACACTCACAATCGAGGAAGCCTTGATCCTAGGTTGCTTCGTGTGACGACAACTGCCCCATTGAAGACTTTGGTGACTTGAGTCAGAGATGATGCCACTCCCCTGAGACCAATTGTTGTAGAGTTTCTGTGGTCTTCACATACCAGGTAGAGGTTTGGGAAGTTATTTAAATCTTAGATGTAGTTGTTGAAAGTAGACTATGTAAGAAGTTGTAAAACTGAAAAGTAGTTTTCATGTCCAACACCCCCAAGTTGGTGGTTGGAATAACCTTCTAGAAATGTCACTGTGTCGTGAGACCTGCAGAGATAGATGGGGGGAGATGGAAGAAAACAGAACAGTGAACATTTCAGGCCTCATAAGTAAATAACAAAATCTGTGGCTCTGCTTCAAAGAGAGAGAGAAAGAAAGAAAGAAAGAAAGAAAGAAAGAAAGAAAGAAAGAAAGAAAGAAGAGAGAGGGAGGGAGAGAGGGAGGGAGAGATAGAGAAAGAAAGAGGGAGGTAGGGAGGAAAAGAAAGAAAGAAAGAAAGAAAGAAAGAAAGAAAGAAAGAAAGAAAGAAAGAGAAGAAAATAGATTCTTGTCTAGTAGGCAGATGGTCCACATCTGGCAAACCCTGGGACGGTTTGCCCCTCAATTTCATTACTGCCCTCCCTAATGACCTCACATTAGGTCCCTGCTAGTGGGAGCCTCAGAACTGCATGGGTAAGGGAGGTGTTTTAATCCCAACAGCAATAGGGAAAAACACAACAGGCCCTTCCTTGGCTAGCCCCTGGTGGGCCTGGTACTTGACTAGAGGAAGAGGCTGGCAAGTGCTTGCCTGATTTCCTCTTCCCTTCAGTCAGCAGAGGTCTGGGTTGGGTTGGATATTTGAGGGGGATCATCTGTTTTTCCCTTGGAAAACACACACACACACACAGAGAGAGAGAGAGAGAGAGAGAGAGAGAGAGAGAGAGAGAGAGAGAGAGAGAGAGAGGTTAACAATTATTGAGTGCTGAGTGCATTCCAAACCATTGCCCATATAAGGGCATATGGCTAGGCTAGGAGGAAGAGCCAGTGCTGTGCTTTCTATTTAGCACCTTGGTAGAGGGCAAGCTCTGTACTTGACTCCCCTGCCTCCATATACTTACCCTAGAGATGAAAACAATGGTATCTCCCCCTCTCTGTGGCTTCTTGAGAGAAGCACATGCAAGAGTACTTGGAAAATGTTTTAAGTTCACCCCCTTGCTCTTAGCACTGGCCGTAACATCATCCCCCACTTTTTTCCAGTTTTCCCCACTGCCCTATTTTGGGTTCATGTCAGAGTCAGGGTTTACTGAATTTCCAGGATACAGTACCTTCTGTATACATACATGATCCGGTACAACAAGGCATTCTGTCAATAGAACTGAGATATATCTACGTCAACACAACCTTAGAGGCATGTTCACTGTGCAATTCACTGCATACAGCATAGTCTTCTGGTCACCATGGCAGCCGGTGCTTCTGCAAACTACAGTAGCATTGCAGAGGTCCTCATGCCACCAAGTTTGTTATCAACACCACTCCTGACACTTCCAGAGATTCCCAACCCGTGTCTCTCAGGTCACTGAGCACAGAAATTGAAGTCCTCTGCTGATTTCCCTTGTCCCTGCTGGGATAGAAACAAATTTGAGAACAGAGAGTGTGGCTTAAGGAGAGTTGTTATTGTTCCCATTGGCTGGTAAAGTCTTTGATGTCCTAGATATAGAAATGTCGATCGGATCTGTAACTGCCCTGGCAGACACACTGATGCTCTAAAGAGTCTCTTCATCTGACTGTCAGAAACAGTGGACCACAGAGGAAGGCGATTTCCCCCAGGGATCTCATGCTGAGAAAAGGAAGGGGCACTAGGCTCCTGGAAACAGATTTCACACAGTTCCAGCACCTTTCCAGACCCCCTTACAGGATGAGACTGAACCCCAGACAACAATGGGTCAGTGGTGGGTGCACCACACCTTAACCAGGACTGCTGAGCTGTGCATATCCCTGCCCTCTGTTTAAACTTTGATCTCACGTGACTCGGTGGGTGGTCGGAGCAGGGGGTTCACTGGAGCTCTGTTTCCCTCTTTTCAGTGTGAGCACATTGAATAAATCCTCTTTTTCTGCTTTTACTATTCCTTTGGCTCTTTCAACTGGTTGTCTGGGGATGGTTGACTGAACCTGACTTGAGACACAGGTTGTGATCCCCAAGGTTGACAATAGATCTGTCAATAACATGAAGTAAAACTGGCAAACCCACCCTCCCTATAGAGCCACCTCTGGGGCCTTGTCGGAAGTGGGTGGCTAAAGATCTGGGGAACGGTTTTATCTGGGTGACTTCTGCAGTACAGCCTTCCTTCCTCCTGTCTTAGCTCCCAGTACTCTAACTCCATCCATCCTGAACGACCATCAGCCCCAACTGCTTCAGCCAAGTATAATCCACCCACCTGCTCAGAAACTGGTAGAGTGAACAGAGCCCAGGCAAGGAAACTGAGACTCTTTGTAAGCCACTACATCTCTCCATACAGATCAGCCTCAATTTTCTCTTCTCTTCAGACAGAGCACAGGGCCAAGGGATGCAGTTCTCCGCACCATTGTACATTAATATAGGTTTAAACACGACCCCAGGGCAACATTAAACAGAGTGTCTATTTCTAACTCTTCCCAGTGGGAATCCTTACCATTAAAGAGATAACAACAACAACAACAACAACAACAACAACAATAATAATAATAATAACAAAAGCCTGAAGGTGGTACAGACTAAAAGTATCATTAAAATTCTTTCACTAAAGGACAGGCCACCCCTAGGTCCTTGTGACCTGTCTGTGGCTCCTGGTCCCTGATCTAGCACACAATTTTTAACTAGGAAGATTGTATGGTGGCATCTTTCAGTCCCTGTTGGATGTGGGGATACTTGGTGGGAACAGCCAAAGCCACAGAGGGGAAAGCAGGAGACCTTTGAGCTTTGTTTTTGCAGTGTCGTGTGGCAACCTCATGAGCCCTGGAGACGCGGAGGTTATAAGATAGAGCTGAACAGCATGGTCCACCCAGATGGAGCCTGTTGCCAGCAGAGGTGCCCCCCCCCCCCACCGCTGACCTTGTCAGGAGGAGCCAGCTATATATTCGCAAAGACCTAATTTAGAGAACAGAGCTGGTAATGTGTGCCCAATGTAACAGGAATAAAGTGTGACTTCCATTAGTTAGATGACCAGAAGATGGACTACGCCTTGTCTTTGCTGGGGCCCTGCAGCTGGAGCATTTTAAATTTCATTTATTCTCGAAAATTGATTTTCTTTATTCGATTTACCTCCTCATCAGGCTTTCTACTAAGACGGCCCTGCTGTACCGCCGTTAATAACCACAGGACACTCTGAAATTTCCTTGAGTGTCACACCTGGGGATTATTTGTTTCTGCAAATTAGACTCTTAACTCTAATGAGAACATTCAAAAAAACCAAACAGTGTTTTCTGTTTAACATCCTAGGTGGGGAAGGGCTGAGCCCTGCCCACGGGGCCAGCAGCTGCTTACGAAGCAGTACAGTGATGGACCGGTTCTCAGAGTCCCCGGAGCAGTTCCGAGGTTAATCTCATGGAGTGTGGCTCTTGCCCACAGCTCTGTAAGGCTGCCTGGGCCACCACTGTCACAAATGATATTTTACCTCCTGCTTTGCAGGCAGAGCCAGGGGTTTGTTGGGGCCAATTTACAGTCCTTATGCCAAGCAGCCCAGCGGGGAGGAACTGGGTTCGGGTACATGTCTATGACACAGCCCCATGGAGGGTTTGTCCATGGGGAGAAGCCGGGTTAAAGGTCCTGTGGGTCATCAGTTGGAGAAATTTCTTTCCTTTGGGCCATTTTGGAATGATCTCGAAAGACTCGTTTCCATGGAGTTTTGGTTTAAATTCTGAGTTCATTGTAGTGATACTTGTTCATCAATTTTAAGTGGAAACAGCTGTTGTGTGTCACGCCCACAATCCCCCGAAAACCCTAGAAAATGTTAATTCAAACCATCCTCTTGCTGCTCTCAAACCTACTCAGAATGCTCACTCGTCTGGCTCTGTGGGCTGGGTTTCTAGGCTCTTCTCTGGAATTATCCCTCTGCAGAGGGATACTGGTGATCACGGCAGAAGGGAGTGCATGAGCAGGGAGGACCCCAGGATTCAGCGGACATCCAACCAGATGTAACGGTGTGCCACCTTAACAGCAAAAACCGGAGTCCATGGGAGACACCCACGGTTCTCTCCTCACTGGTCCAGAACACATTTATTGAAGAGTTACTGTGAGCAACAAACAGCGGCCTGCTGGGTTTGTACAATAGAAAAAGCGGCTCTCAAGGAGCTCCCAGCCCGGCGGGGGAGAGAACTTTAAAAAATCGCAGCAGAGAGAACTAAAGGAGAAAGCTGTGGTGCTGTGGTGAACAGGAGCTCGGTGAGGGGATGCTGAACTTATCTGTCCCGCCTACACTCAGCATCCCACAGAGAAGCAGGAATGGGTGGCTTGACCAGTTCCATGCTTGCTTATAACATGGTTCCTCTGGAGACCGGCTCTATCGGGTATAGGTCGGCTTTGGTGCTCTGTGTCCCTATCTACTGCCATGTTCTAGGGAGCTCTGTCTGGCGTCAGAAAAGCCAGTGTCGGCGCCAAAATGGTTCCCCAGCAATGCTAGCAAGTTTTCTCTCTAAAAGCCATAGAAGAATGTTCCTCTACTGCTCGTGGGGACGATGATGGTGTCTCTGTCAAGTAGGAAGAATGCCTAGACTATTCTTAGACAGTGATTCTCAACATGTGGGTCGAGGCCCCATTGGTAAACCTCTGTCTCCAAAAACTATTTATAATTTGTAACACTAGCAAATTACAGCTATAACATAGCAAGGAAAATAATTTTATGGTAGGGGGTCACCACAATACAAGGAGCTGTTTTAAAGGGTCACAGCATTAGGAAGGGTGAGGACCGCAGCTCTAACAGGATGCAGTGGGGAAATGGAACCGTTGATGCTCTGGCCAAAGAGTATGAACGCACCTCATGGCCACTGTGTTGTGAGTGAGAGACAAGCAAACCTGTCTCCGCAGATGTGGCTTCCAACCTCTAAGCTACCAGAGCCCTCCATACATTTTCTGAGTGAAAGTTACTGTGAAACTGTTTCCCTGTGGCTACAGAAAACGGAGAGAGGCTAGGCTGTCAGCGGATTGACTCTGTGGGATACAACTCACCCCCATCATTTGCCCTCCCTCTGTGAGGAGCTCTGTGGGTGAGAACAGCTTTAGAAACAGTGAGGATGCTGTTCTCCCACTGACAGCCGAAAGCAGGCTCTGAAGTAGCAGCCCACTACCTAGGAGGACCCCTGTGGGGGACAGTGCTGGGCCTTGTGCGAGCTCTTGGCATCCCGTGTTCTCTCCAGCAGGAAACAAATGAAGGAAGATGTCTGAAAGGAGTAGTGTGTGTCTGAAGAGCCTGTGCTCAAGGGTGGAAGGCTGACTGAGGAACTCCCTGAGTCTGCAAGGTGAGGGAGTTGTCATGAGGCAGGGATACCATCTTGGTCTGAGTGAGTGACAAAGGTCTGGAGGCAGCTTCAGTCCTCAAATGTCTGACATCATTTCTTCTGAAGGGGGATAAGGTCGGGATTGGGATGGACCACTGCAATGGGAGGGACCTGGGACAGAGTAAGATGCCCTTCCGGGTAGCTGCGGGAGTCGGGTGCCAGGAGAAGGTGGAGAAAATTGCTTCTCAGTCAGTCGTGCAAACAGGGTAAGATTTCATCTGCTAGACAGAAAGGTGGGGTGATGACACAGCTGGCTTCCCTGGGGTGGAGGGGCCATGCTGACACCTTGGTGAGTGACAGCGAGCAGATCACCTGCTCCTCAATTCTGGAAGAGAGGCAGAGACATCAGGATGGAGATTTAAGCAACAACCAGCCTCGTTCATGAAAATGCTCGTGCTTCTGCAAACAGACCTTTGACTAAGGGCTGGTGTAGCTTTCGAGTTAGGCCAGTGTTTGAAAGCCATGTCTGTTTTTCCTCCGGAGTCTATCCCTGCTCCTTTCGACTTGCTATTGTTTTGAGCCTGTGGCGGTAGCTTTTACCTCCCACACAGCAACTCTGGGTCACTAAATGACACACGTAGGTCTTACTCTGTCCTCTGACACCATGGCAGAGCGACTGATTATTTTCCTGAAATGTTTCCATTTCCTGTATCTTAGAAATCACTTAACAGACAAAATGTCATAATTCAAGCTTTGTTCCCCAGTGAATAGTGGAACTTAGTGTTTTGTTTCTCCTTCTAGAAGACAAACAGAATGTTTCTATCTGTCAAAAGAACTCATGTAAAAATATTCTCCTTTGGATAGAGAAGTATGATATATTTTCAAAATATTTTCTAAGACTGTGTCTAGAATGTTCTTAGACACATTAAAATATGGAATGGCAATCTTCACTCATCATTTTTACAATTTTTAGGGTTGGTGTTCTGGACACAGGGCAAAGTCAGCCAGAGCAGTGAGTAGGGAGAAAAGGAGCCTCCCAACACATTTCCTGTCTCTACTCCTGCCAGCACAACTGGATGACCATCCCAAGGAAACCTGCAGAGGAGGGACTCTGCCCCCACCAATTCCATTTAATGTTGTAAGACTGACATTTCACCTGCTTCAGATGGAACTGTACTTGGGCCTAATTCTCCCGGTTATTGTCCCTTTGTTCTCAAGGTCAAAGCTGTAGTTACTGGGAATAGAAGCACCCAGCTTGCCCAGGAAGAAGTCTGCTTTTACCGGGTACCCAAAAAAAGACTATCTCAGGACTTAGAAAACTTAAATTCTCAAATCAACACACACACACACACACACACACACACACGCACACATACACACACATGCACGTACGCACGCGCGCACACACACCTGGAAAACAGGAGATATGTGTACAAAAGGGCGAGTAAACTGTTCAGTCCTTCCCTACTGCATAGTAGTCTGACATCGAAGTGTCTGTCTGCCGCTGATTTCCCACCTAGCCTGAGGAGAGGGTCTTAACATTACAACAGGGAAAGCAGGCATGTTAGTTTATTAATGAAGACCACTTCCGACCCCATGCCAGAGTAATATGCCATTTCACTCCCAAGCTATAGGAGGTCTCTGGCTCAGATAGGATGAAAATAGTAATATCAAACTTACAGTCATGCTTCTGCTGCTTTCTGGACCATTTCGCTGTCTTTACTTCCGGAGACACCCTTCTCTTCATGCTGAAAGGCAAACCCTACCCCATGGGAGAAGATGCTGGCAGCTAAGAGGTCTCACGGCTCAGACAGACAGCTCCAATTTATACACAGTGGACTTGCTCTTCACAGAGTGCTGAGGACATTGGAGATCAAACCTGGGATCTCTTATATGCTAGGCAAGTGCTCTACTATGAAACCACACATATACGAAGCTACCTACTCTCTTTGAAACAGGGTTGCCCAGGCTAGCCATGAATTTACTCTAACTCAAGTAGGCCTTGAATTTGTCTCATTTTCCAGAAGAACAGTGGTACCAGTCTGTTCCACTAGGCCCAGATTGAACTCATTCTTAAAGAAAAGCCTACCTGGGGGCTGGAAAAGTAGCTCACTGGTTAAGAACACTGATTGCTCTCCCAGAGGACCAGAGTTCAATCCCCAGCGTCCACGTGGCAACTCACAGCTGTCTGTGACTCCAGTCCCAGGGGATCCAGTGTCCTCTTCTGGCCTCATTCGGTGCCAGGCACATACATGGTACATAGACATTAATGCAGAATAAAACACAAGCACACATAAAATAAAATTAATTTAAAAGGAAAAGTCTACCGACTGAGGCAAGGAGCCCATCTTAATCTGGTCTGAGATGGATGGCAAGAGGCTCCCTGAAAATCAAGCTGTTTACAGTTACTCCGTTTTCCAACCTTTGGCAACTCACTTGACCTTTCTCAGAATCTATTTCCTGGTATCTAAAAGGAGAAGCCTGAGGACATCCCACATCCTCCCAGATAAACAATCCGGTTTAATTCAAAGACATCCTTAGCTTTGGGGTGATTAGAGGGCCAGAAGATTTTTCTAGAACTTAAATATTATTTTCTATTTATGAACATTACAACTAGCTGTGCTTGTCAGTGTTCACACAGCTAAACGAGTATGTGGGAGCCCCAGAGCACAAGTTCTTCTGGATGCCCCAGCTCTCACCACCACCCTTTCCACACATAGGACACAGTACCCCTGCTATTCTCGGGGTCTCTAGCACAGGCACTATCTACCTGCACACTCTTCTCAATGGTCACACAAAAGTTGTCCACACGGAGAGCATCCCTTACATCATGAGAGTGAACAGGAAACTGAAGGCATCCAACTCTGACATCAGCTCACAATTAGATTCTAAATTGGGATTTAAAACCTTGTTAGATGATCTGGTTTTGTTTTATAAAAGCCATACCACCCCCGCACTTTTCTCCAAGCCTCTCAGCACTCTTTGGCTTGATACCAATTGTAAATCCATAGCAGCCTTCTAGAAAGATGACTCCTCGGCCCTGTGGGAAAGGAAGGAAGTGCCCATCAGAAATGGTTCCTAGTCTACAAGCTCACTCATGGTTTCACCCTGGCCTTCTAATCATAGTGCCTCAGAATCTGAGCCCTTGTACTTCGTTACAGAGCTTGAAAACAGAGAAGTGGCATGTGGCCCTGGATACCCTGAGTGTTTTGAAGACCCTTCCGGTCAGCTGGAGCTTAGCCATCAACATTTCTGTGCTAGGAGAAGGTGGCACACAGCTCAGAAGAAAGCAAGCCTGAAAAAATGAGAAAACAAAACAAAATATCATCCTCCCCAACAAGGACTAGGCATTTGGCCCTGGGCTAGTTCATGCTGAAAGTGAAACTTTCCATTTTTTCTTTAAAATAAAGTCACAAATTGCCTTAAAAATGTGTCAGAGCCATTGCACAGCCAGAGCTCAACTGTAGAAAGACCGGAGCACCCAGGGTGGGCACGATTTGAGGAGCAACAAGGTTTCCAGAGCCAGAGACTGTTCCCTTAACTCTCTACCCCTGCGGAAAGCTCGACACGCTCAGCCATCAGGCACATGAACAAATGCCCCGTGTTTTCACAGGGTTCAGACCCAGGACTGAAAACACTCCGTTCCTTCCAGCCTTCTCTCAGAAGGGAATGACTAGATAGCGTCAACATAATGCGTAGGCCAGGGGAGCCAAAAGGTTAAGAAAAGCTCCTTAAAGACAAACAGCATCCATTTACTCATCAGAGAACACAAGAAAGAAAGGGTCTGGAAACCCTCCACACGCCTAGTTGAATGTAAACAGACTACAGAGAAACAAGGGAGTCCCTTCTGTGTTGGGTATCCATGCTTTGAAAAAACAGGAATAGTATGTTTAAAAAAAGAAAAAAGAAAAAGAAAAAAGAAAAAATCACATAGAGAGCCCACATGACAAGTCATGTTTTTCGTTTTACTTTTTGGTTTATTTTCTATTTATTCTTATGAAAAATTATTCCAGAAAGAAAGAATAATTACAACGCACAATCATGGATAGAGGCATCCTGATGTTCCCTTAGACCATAAGAAAATAACGTAACACTGTGGAGGACTGGCTTAGAGTCCCACATCCCCCATCGCATCGATGGTCGTCTGAGCCCTTTAGCCTTCCTAAGCCTCCAGCTGCTCATGTATGAAATGGGTGATCTTTGGAGGAATTCTAGAAATAATCTGGGAGTCCTTCATGTATGTATTCAGAAGGTAGAAACTTCATTATGGGGATAGAGCTTGAAATCCAAAGAGAATTCCTGCCAGCCCAGGAAGGGAGAAAGGGCTTCCAGGAGAACTTGAAGGTCCTGCTCATGTTTATACATGTTACAGACTGGCCAGGACAGATTTGGAGCTGGTAAGCTTTTTGGAGAGTTCTGCAATCCCTTCGTGATCCTGAAGCAGCTGGCATGGCTTTTGGAAGATCGCCCAAATCAGACAGTGTCAAGGAAAAAATTTAGGCCACAGACAAGCTTGGGAAGCGAAGCTGGACTTCAAGGAAGCAATCATTGCTGCATGTCAGTTACCCGGGCCATGGATGGGCTCGGTGCAGTTAATGTTTAGGGCCATTTAATCCCCACAGCCCTGGTTTTGGACCGAATCATCTCCAGGGCCAGGTTCACAGACACAAGGCCTGTTCAGTTACTGGTTCCCCACTCAGAAGGACCAAGTACTTGGTTTAATATTCCACCCAACCACTGGTTTGAAATCCTTTGTTGTTTTTAAACAACATTTTCATTTTGTATTGATCCACACAAGTTAAGTAGAGAGTCCCCATTATTTCCGTTTTTTATATGTGTTAGCAGAGACTTGAGGAGATTCAGTTGTTTGTTCTTGGCCTGGCTACAGACATCTCAGCAAGGGGAAGCAGGGGTAGGTGCGCAGAGCCGAGAGGGAAGCTCCCTGGGTGGCATGGTTTCAGAGCCCTTGGGAATCCCCTGCTAACGATGACCCCAAGTCTCTTTGCTCTGGGGTCATGTGGCCAAATACGGTTATGACATATCCCAGTTTACCATAAAGTAATTCTTTGTCTGTACTAGAATCAGGAGAGTCCCTAGAACATCAGGCTGAGTTGGTTATTCTACTGAGGGATCCAAGTATTGCTTTCCAGAAGTGTTCTGGACCTTGTCTGTTATGCCATGCTCTGTGCCTGGTGGGCCACAGATATGCCCTCCAAAGATGGGACTCACCCAGATAACAAGCTAAAGAACCTGATCCAGGCATCCATAGGCAGCTAACTGACTATCATTGCAAGGCTGGGTGGGAACCACGCAAATAATCATAGAGGGTTCAGTTAGCCTGAGAACCAGCCTGCTGTGGATGATATGCAGAGCCCAGAGCCAGACTGCCAACAGTGTGGAGTCCTGCAGGCAGCACAATGGACCAGAACCTGTGTGCAGCCTCAGGAGACCCCCAGTTTGTCCATTCTGTGACCCGACCAAATAATGTCCCTTTATGAAGCCTGAATTTCATCATTTGGAAATGGGGAAATTAGAATTAAACCCATGAGTGAGCTTCAAGGTCAAAGGACAGATATACAGAGTGCACAGTTCACTGTGGCCACACTGGAAAGCTTCACCTCATGTCTAATCAGCTCTTTCAGTATTTCCAGAGCTAATAGGAGCCAGGCTCTGTGGGACAGACTGAGGTACTGCTGGCATCCATGGAATCAGTCAGTAGCGCACTCGTGAATGTTTAAAAACCAGCTATCCGGAGGAAAAGTAAAGACTACTTGATGGCATATGCCAGTTCCCGTGGCGTAATTACTGCCCCTGTGGCACCATCTGTCACTGGATACAGAAGTAGGAGGACTGTCCATTATCTTACTCTGTAGATCCCACACCAGCTGAAGACCGAGAGCGGACACACTGTGGTACCATGGCAGAGAACAAATCACCAACACAATGGGACAGAATGGGAAGGGCCTCCCTAAAAGATGCGGGTTCCACTAGATTTGGCAAATGTCTGGATATAAATGGGGTAAAGCGGCAGCGGTGGAGCAGGATGAGGAGGGAAGGGGACAGAAGATGAAAGCATGTCTGAGAAAAGCCTGGGACAGAGGAAGACGGGGCTGAGGAACAGCAGAGAGCAGAGGAGCCAGTGGCAGCCTTTGCCAAGTTCCAGAGCTGGGTTCTGGGCAGAGGAATGCATGGCTCTCTCCCCTGGTTTAGATCCCTCTGGCTACAGGGTGAATAATGCATTCTGAGACACAATGGAAGGGGATGGCAGGGCAGGTGGTAGCCCAGGCTGAAGAGGCTGGTGACCTGGGCTGGGTTTATAGTCAACCGTCCCTCAGTCTCCCAACACTCCCCAAGGATAACCAGACCCATAGATATTCAAATCCCTTATATAGCTTGGTGCAGTATTTGCTGAGAACCTCCACAAATCCTTCTGAATGTTTTTTTTTTCACTCTTTTCCTTTTTTTGCAATGCTAGAGATGGCACCTAAAGCCTTGTGTGTACAAACGTCTTACTTCTGAGCTATAGCCCTATGCTGCTCACATCATCTCTAGAGCACTGACAAACCTAATGCCGTGGAACTGCCTTGTAGACAGCTGTTTGCAGTGTATTGTTAATATGACAAGGAAAAGCTGTCTGGATTTGTGCACTCTGCCATATTCTTTCCAGATACGTGAAATCTGTGCTTTGTTGAATCCACAGATACAGAACCCTGGGATATGCAAGCTTTAGTTGTATGCTTGTTAAATGGGCATTCCCTGAGTTTGTGCCAGGCACCTACCACTGTGCCAGGCCCTGGTAGCCCACCAAAGGGAACACTGCCATGGCCTTCATGAAACTTACAGGCAGGTGAAAATGCCTTAAAAGCTATAGGAATGGCTAGATCTTTGGAGCTCATTGCACGCTCAGCACAGCCCTGACTTCTTAGCAAGCACTGTTCCATCGAACCCTCACACGCTTGTGGGGACAGACACAGTGTTGCCCTTGCTGGAGGTATTGAGGAGGAAGCTGATAGGGCTGCAGTTCAGGTGACTAGAGTCTATCCAGTCTATCCAGGATTTGATCCCATTAGGGACAGAAGGCATGGGGATGCTAGAAGAAGGGCAGAAGGGAGCTGGGTCCCCTGGGAAACTCCTCACCTTCTGTCAGTTAGGCCCAGGCTTCCTGTACAGTGGTCCCACCCCAGCTCCTCTGCCTCCATGATGACATGGTGCACAGTCTTGGTCCAGGAAGCATCTAGGTTGGCCTCAAACAAGCAGAAGAATGATGCCTGTGTTCATTTAAAAGTATTATTTTTAAGGAATCCATTTTCTGATTTTGCAGGCCATGCATACCAATAGGACCAAGCAAATGATCACAATCCAATTAAGTTGTCAATTAGAATACAGCACAAAGGAGCATTTGCATCACTACTTTGTCCTATTCTGCATTACGTCTGACAAGTGGCAAGCATTGCCCTCCATCACAAACTAAGAAAGAAACTGCAGAAACAGGCCTGTGGCTATGTCCCGCTGCCAGCCAGACCCTGGCCGGTAGATATGTTTCTTATCTTCAGTCATTTCTTTTTATATGAGGTGATGGGCAGCTGGTTTTGATCATGGGCTTTAAAGAGAAATGACCTCTACTGACTGCATTTGTCGTATTTTCCAAAAGATTTCCTTGAGACCATTGAACCCTTTAGTATTTCTATTTGTGTAGACAGCCTCTTTGCTGGGCCTTCTCTGCTAGAGATGTATTTCCCCTTGGCAACCCTTCATAAACACACAAAGACCTAACTTGACATGAATTTGTATGAACAAAAACTCTACTTTCTATACTTTAAAGTCAGACAGAGACAGTTCAAGCCTTCAAATCCCAGTTTCTAACCACTTAGGAGTCATGTAACTCTAAGAAATGTACCTACTTTCCCTGGGTCTATTTCTTAGTGAAAATGTTATTTCCTAAGTTTCTGTGGTTGTCAAGAATTAGAAACCAAGCTGGGTGGTGGTGGTGCACACCTTTAATCCCAGCATAGAGGGATTAAATTGGGAGGCAGAGACAGGCAGATCTCTGTGAGTTCAAGGTCTGCTTGCAAGAGGTAGTTCCAGGACAGGCTCTAAAGCTACAGAAAACAAACAAACAAACAAACAAAAAGAATTAGAAATTTGGTAAAGACATAAAGTGTTCAACACTAAGAACATATATTGCTTCCGTAAGCAGAAATGACACACCAGCAGTCTACTAAAGTGACAGTAACTCTGGGAGAGAGTCAGGAGGGGATGGGATCACCGACCAGAGGCTAGGGAGAAGCAGCAGAAGAAATGGCTAATATTCTTCCCAGAAATTCGCTCACTGCCTTCTCTTTCTCAGCTACCCAAGCATCTCACAGCAGTTGGAGTTCAGGATTCTCAAGGTGATTGAAAAGGGAGTTCTTGTGTCTTACTGTTTTCTGAGTTAATTAAAATGGAATCTGTTTCATAATACTAGTAATTAGTAGTAATTCTGATATCTTGTTCAGGATCAGATATCGAAATATGTGTTCTCCATAGACCCAAATCAGCCAGTTGTTGTAAGTTACATGCAGAGGGAGCAGTCACCAGGAAGAGGAAGAGGTGCTAGGCCAGCAAACAGAAGCATTCCCTCCCTGGGCTTTCAGAAGGGGTCACCTCTGGAATGATGGCTGTAACTGCACCTGATGCTCTAGGCCTTCCATCCTCATAGCAAGACCCTTAAAGGAAGGAGGGATGTTGAGTCCGGCTTTCAAGCTTTTATTAATAGCAGACAGATTCTTCATGTCTGGGAAGAGACATTCACATTCTCCTCTTGAAAGAAACTCAAGGCGACGCACCCTTACCAGCAGAGATATAATAATTTATTGGCTTCTCCAAAGATAGATCTTGAGTGTCCCATTGATGAGCCAAACTTGGCTGGACTCCTATCAGATCTGAGGACTTCAAACCAAGTTCCCCACCGCCTCGGGGCCAAGATGGACATTCCGAGAGAGATCTGTTTCCCCTTCTCCCAGTGTCTTTCTGGAAAGCTGCGGGAAGGTCAGGGCTCTGGCTCCTCTCTCAGTGCTGTCTCAGCCTTGGGAGCCACTCCTCAGCTCCTCCAGTATCGCTGCTGCTGCTGCTGCTGCTGCTGCTGCTGCTGCTGCTGCTGCTGCTGCTGCTGCTGCTGGAGTCTAACGAAGGCCTGTCCTAGACAGGGCCATCAAGTCATGGACTTCCTGACAGCTCAGCCATTAAGCGCTCCAAAAGGATATGGCTACAGTGTGGGTTTTCCCAGCTCTGATCTCCCCAGGGCCATCTTTAGACATAGCCTTCCCTAGCTAAGGGACAGGAGAAGTGGAAAAGCACTAAGGAGATGTCCTTTCTCTGTTATTAGCAAGCCTTATACAAATCAACTGGAAGTGCAGACAAAGGCAAGCACTGGCTGTGGTTTGGCTCACCATGCCCCATTCCAGCTGGTGACTAAGAATTGACCAGAATCACCACTTCCCACAAAATCCCAAGGCTCTTCATCCTCCTCCCCCACCTCATCCAGTATAAATGTTTTCTGAAGTCCATGCCAGGCAACAGCCAATGGGGCTTTTAAGTTTAGCTTTCTGAATCATAACCTGTGAAGACCGGGAAGAAAGAGACAAGCTTGAGCCACCTTTTTCTTTCTTTTTCTTTAAACAAGGGCAATGTCTAGTCGTTTCTGGCTTTAGCAGGCGGGAAGAAAAAAGGAAAATCTTGCAAATCACCCAGACTGAAGTGTGGGTAAAGCACCTAGTCTAGCATGGCACAGTGCGGTCAGGTTCTGGGTCCACCACCATTGCTTGCGTGACCAGAAACAGGTCGTTTACAAATGCCTCATTGGGGTCTAACTTTCCCCCAGTAAAAAACAGTCTCACCTTCCTGGAACGATGATTCTCATGGGCACATTTCACTCCCTTTTATCTCTGCCTGAAACCAAAACCTTGGCCCTTGCTGTCTCTTCTCACCTAATCCCAACCTTGGCCCAGCACCAACCTAGGATACACGCACTGCACAATACTAAGGGCCACCCTCTTCGCTCCCCAGCTCCTGTTCAAGCCCCTTCCTGGAAAGACTGCTCCCTCTGCCAGCCTTTCCCCAAAATGCACGCCTGGAGCAGGGAATGTCTGTGCTGACCCAAACCTTGGCACTTGGATAACTCACTGGGTTCAGGTATTCCTATGAGGAACGTCCCTGGAGTTCCGGAGGCTGCCCCACACACCACCCCAGCACAGAGAGCTCCTTCCTGGCTCAGTTTGATTGGCTCTTTGTTTTTGTTTTCTTACCTACACCCTCCCTGTATCATCTGCCCAGGACCCAGGCAGGCTCCTTTCCCTAAATTATAGGAAAGCTGTTTGTGAACTAGCCGTGGCCCTGGAAGAGTGAGGGGCTGCAGGACAAGATGGAGACTTGGGTCCACATCTAGAAGGGAAATACCGAGAGGTCCAGTTGCGTCTCCGTGGGGGTGGGGGCAGGATGTGGTGGGTGGGAAGCCTGCCAAAAAGTTGTCTGTGGTAATAGCAGAGGATGTCTGGTGCTTAGCGGAGGAGAGTTTGTCGTGTGGGAGGGACTTCTGCCTTGCAGAGGATAATTGAGGATGAGGAGGATTGTGCCATTTGAACACTTACAGTTCTAGACACCATGAGATCCCTGACCACTCGCCCACATTGATTCTGCCCTGCTCAGGCCCAAGTCCCTGGACAAACATGTCCTCCCTCATGACAGCTCTAGCCTCCCTCCCTGACCCCTTGCCCCTGGCTCTTTATCCCTTTCATCTGCCTTCTTCCTTCAGCCCTGCCCCTTCTGCTCCTCAGCCCTACCCCTATCGTCTTCCACGATTTTTCACTTTTTACCTGTCTGGCTCAGGGCCTCTACTCTTCCCACTCCAGTCAAGCTTAATGGCCTCCAAGCCCTTCCTGCCTCTCCCCTGCAAGGCTCTCCCAGGCCTGTGCTTCATTCTCCCTACTGTTTATCAACACCAACACCTCAGGTTCACCTCCCTCCCTGCCTTGACGTCTGCCCATTTTTTTTTCTGGTGTCATTGGACTCCCCTGTACCGCCTCATCTCTGCTACTTTGTCCCCTCATTGCTCTGACAAGCATTTCCTTTTGAATTTTACTGAAGATCAGAGGACAAGTTGCTGACCTCAGCTCTCTACTTCTGCCACATGGGGCCCAGAGACTGAACTCGGGTCACCAGGTTGGCGGCAGGAGCCTTAGCCTGCTGAGCCATCTCACTGACCCCGAGAAGCATTCCTTGAGTTACTTCTTGCTGTATGCGGGCAGCATGCTCCATCCTACTGAAGCAGGGAATGTATGCCCCCATTTGGCAAAGCCATTGTGTACTCCCTACTCCCTATCTAAGCCCCGCAGCTCGTCGCTGCCACACGAAATTTCAAGAGGATCCTGGGAAGCTAGGCCAAAAGTGAGAGGGTCACAACACCTGAAAATGAAGTCTTCCGGTGTTTTCTGCTAGGATGAAGCCTTTTGGCCTTGGATAAAGTTGAGTGTCCAGGAAGACACTACCTGAAAACACTAAAGGACAGTTAATCCTAAACAGTAGTCTCGACTTTGGATCAACTAGAATCCAAAGTAGTAGAAGAATGATTGGGGAACCTGGCAAAAACACAAGGGCCAGGCCTTCTCTTGCCTGGGCTCTACATCTTCATGGTCTATCCTCCTCTCTTGCCTGGGCTCTGCTTTTCATGGTCTATCCTCCTCTCTTGCCTGGGCTCTGTTTTTCACGGTCTATCCTCCTC
>NW_004949110.1:5199626-5232118 GCF_000317375.1 Microtus ochrogaster
GGTCTATCCTCCTCTCTTGCCTGGGCTCTGCTTTTCATGGTCTATCCTCCTCTCTTGCCTGGGCTCTGCATCTTCATGATCTATCCTCCTCTCTTGCTGGGTTGCTCTGCGTCTTCGTGGTCTATCCTCCTCTCTTGCCTGGGTGCTCTGTGTCTCTGTGATTTATCCTCCTTCCCCAGTAGAAGAACCACTGCCTCGTGTGCCTCTAAGACATCCTACCACAGCAGGGTAGCTCTGGTTTCCAGATACACCACCTGGCTCCATCTCCTGAGCCCCTTTGTGTTGACTCTCACATTTCCACTGGAAGCCCAACTGAGAAGCAGACTAACCCCACCACAGCCTTTTGTTTTTAAAGCCATTGCTGGCCTCGTGCTGATTCTCTGCACCTTCCGGTGAATTCATCCTAAACTCTGTATGAGAAGAGCAGGAAGCATTTGGCACCATCAAAGGAGACAGGGGACTTCTGTTTAACACACAACTGATCCCCCAGACTCACAAACTGTCCGCTTTTACTTAGCTGCAGCATTCAGTCAGTAAATCAGAACAGCTAGGGTGACCTGAGGCAGGGATGTGCTAAAGCTGCATCCAAGCGCGTGCCCACCCGGGGATCACTTTACGGGATTATTCAAATTCTGCAAAGGAGAAAATACGGAAATGCAAATGGGAAGAGTTTCCCCAAGGTCCTGCTGGCTGGAGAGATGGCTCAGTGGTTAAGAGCGCTGTCTGCTCTTCCAGAGGTCCTAAGTTCAATTCCCAGCAACCACATGGTGGCTCCCAAGGTCCTGCTGAAGTCAGTAGTGAAAAAGACTAGGGGCTCAGGGTGTCTTTCTCTTGGACAACAGAACACTCCCCAGTACAGATGTTAAATGGTATATTCCCTATAAAGTAGGGTGGTTGTTGTTGCTTTAAGTTCTCAGTTGGCTATATTTCAGTGCAAATCTCTTATGGGCCAAGGGTCCATCTGAAGGAAAATTAATTACTTAAATACAAGATGATTTGCTGTCTCCCTGTGTCTGCTAAGAACTGCTTTAGTTGACTGGTTCCCAAACTTGCTTCCTGAAGCGCTTAAAGACCCCTGATGCTCAGGCCTGAACTTTGTGGACAAGGCTGAATTACTCACTTTAAATCCATATGCAGCCAACTCAGAGTGGTGGTCATGTCTTGGCACACTTGGAAGCCCCTAGGTAGCTGCAATTAACTCAGTCCTGTCCCAAAGACATTGCAGTCTAACTAGCAGAGGGCAAGAATAGGACTTGTGAAAGGCCCCCACCCAGGGAATTCTAATATGCACCTGATTCAGAACCACTGCCCAAAGTCCTGCTCCTCACAGTCTAGTTCTGTGGGCCAGGAGCCTGGACCATGACCAAGAGCTGCTTAAAATCCCAGGCCCCACAGACCCGTGGAACCAGATCTGCCTTTGAACAATAGCTCTAGATAATTTGAATGCGTTTAAAGATTGGGAAGCACTTTCTAGAGGACCTGTTTTTACACTCAAGAGGCCCACAGAGGATAATCATCCTCCAATTAGATACAGAATAAGCACAGAGTGAACTGAAGAATTTCAGAATGACAATAATAACAGCTAATGAATAATAACACTCTGAGGACTCTCCTTGCATTATCTAATTGGATGTTCATCATGACCCTGGATATGGGTATGAGCTCTGTGATCATTTCATAGCCAAGTAGGCTGAGACTCAGCCCTAGGGGAACAGTAGAAATATCACCCAGATAATCAGGTGAAGACACACCTGGAGTTTCCAGGATGCAAAATGCGAATGCCCTTGCGTTAGCTGCTTGGTCAGTGTGTCAAATGCACATGTCAAACATCTGGATGGGCTACAGGTGTACCCAGTTACTGATTCTGAGCACCTGGCACAGAAGAAATATCTTCTAGCAAGTTCTACCTTATTCCACCTTAAGTGACAATTTTACCAACTCATCTTTTCTACCCACCACTGGCCAGAGAGGAAGTGGTGTCCCCTGGGGTTTAGGTCCTACTTAAGGTCACCCAATTCCTGAAAACTAGAAGTCCCAGCTGCCCACATACATCTTCCCACCACCATCTTCAGAGCGTCCTCCCACTGAAAGTACCTTGTCATCGGGGAACTTATAAGGTCTCCATCGTAAGGTCTCCATCACCACCCCTAGGCCTCCCTAGAGCCTCAGGGCAGTTCTAACATTGTTCAGTCTGCGAACTGACTTTTACAGCAAGCTACCCCAGGGGCCAGCCTGGAAGCCAGCCCTGAGCTCTGGACCTGGAGCCCCTGCCTGCCACAGGCTTCAGCTTCTTCACAAAGAGGGTTCTTAAGGGGCTTAGCTTTAAACTAAGCTGAAACTTACATGCTGTTTTAATCTGCTTAGGGCCTTCTTTACTCCTTGGGGGGGGGGGGGGAAGCTGTGATGCTTTAGGATGGAGAAAGTAAGTGGTGGCTTGCAGATGAAATATTAAATGCTCTTTCTGCGTTTTAACCCACTTTCTGCTAAGGTCATAAAGAGTTGGCATCGCCAAGAGAAAAGAAAACTGGCATTATGAGCATGTGCTCAATGCTGGGCATTTGGAGCACAGGTCAGTGGGCATGTCTAGCATCTCATTTAACATCGAACAAGGAAACCGAGATTACAGGCAGGTTGACTGACTTAAGATCTCAAAGTGGCAATGGTGGCCTCAAGATGTGTTTTAGCATGTGTGCTCCTCGTTCTTATACCCCCAGCAGGAAAAAAAAAAAAAAAAGAACCTTCTTAGGGTGGAACAGCCGGATTCTAGAAAGACTAGAACAAGCAAAGCCTCTAGGGCAGAGCTGCCCATCCTAACCCACTTGGTGCTGTGTTCTGGAGTCTGCGCTCGCACTGTGCTGTGGACGCGCTCCTCGGGGCAAGCACGAGCCAGTCATGAAGAATGAGGTAGCTCACCCGTGCATACCCTGCAACACTTAGGGCTCTCTTCTCTCTGGCAGCACCTGCTCTGAAGCAGCAAGTTGTAGTGTGAGGTCTTATTCTTTTGTTTTTTTGAGGGGCCCACCACCGGGCTCCCAAATAAATCACACACAGAGGCTTATTCTTAGTTAGGAATGCCTGCCTGGTCTTAGCTTGGCTAATTTCTTGTCAGCTTTCCTTATCTTAAAGTTTCCTGACTACCTTTTGAATCTGGGCTTTTATCTTTCTCTATTTCTGCATACCTTTCTCTGAGGCTTGCTGTGCAGCCTGGTGGCTGGCCCCTGGTGTCCTCCTCTCCTTCTCTTCTCCTCGTTCTCCCTCCTCTCAGAGCTCTTCTATTTATATTCCCCGCCTGCCATCCCTGTCTGTCCTTGTTCCTTCTTTGCTACTGGCCGTTCATCTCTTTATTAGGACCATCAGGTGTTTTAGACAGGCACAGTAACACAGCTTCACAGAGTTAAAAAAAAATTCAGTGTAAACAAAAGTCACACACCTGAAAATAATATTTCCCAACAGCGCGTACGGCATTTCAGTGCCCTGTAAGCAGCCCTGAGCCTTGCTCTTTCCATGACCACACCTACATCTTGGGACATGAAAGCTCACAAGGTGAAGCAGGTTGATAATAGCATCTCCCTGCTCCCCAGGAAGAACTCTTGTGCCCTAAATACAAGAACAAAGATGGCAATGACTGACTCAGAGTGCCGTGGCAGAGCAAGCTAGTGAGTGGAGGGTCGTTAGGGGCTATGTGTCAGTATAGGCTTTCATCCCTGCCTGTTTCCTCAGAACCTCTTCTAAATACTTCTAAATTCCTCGTCATCACAGCCCTCCCGAGGATGGGCACACACAGGTTCCACAGAATAGTAAGACAAGGGAAACTCTTCCAACTTGTAGTCCAAATGACTAAAGTCGTTTGCAGAGCTCACCAGGCAAAATGAAACTCACGGTCAGCCTTTCTCATTCATACGAAGAAAACTCATTCTTTGCTCATTATTTAAACTCATTATTTGAATTTTACACTTTGTCAAATGTAGGTCGGCAATTTTTGTAAGTGCCTTTGTTGGAGATTGCCCAGGCCTAAGAGTCCTGCAAACGTGTACGCAGCCCAAGGGTGACTACTCAGCACCATTTGAACTCAGTTCTGAGCCCAGCACATCTCTTCCACCGTGCATGACTGCTAGCCTCACATCAAGAATGGACTCAGCTATAGAACATAAACCAATGGACAAACACTAACAGCAGACTATCCTAAAAGGAAGCTAAAAACAACCCATTACAATCTCATCAAAAGGGCAAAATACTCAGAAATAAACTTGACCAAGGTAGTGAGAGATTTGCACACTGATAACTAAAATCACTGACATTGGAAATTAATGAGAAGACATTGTATGTCAGTTCCACCTGAGCTGAGACACAAACCCATTTGTCATGCTCACCAAAATTCTAATGGCATTTTTCTTAAACAAATAGAAAAGATAATCCTAAAAGCCATATAGAACAGTTGTTCTCAATCTGTGGGTCTTGACCCCCTCAGGGATAAATGACCCTTTTTCAGGGTAGTCACATATCAGATACCCTGCATATCAAATATTTATATTATTATTCATAACAGTAGCAAAATTACAGTTATGAAGTAACAACAAAATCATTTTATTACAGAGCTATAATAAAATAATTAAAAGGTTATATTACTAGATAAAATGGATGTTTGAAGTCAAAGGTCTAAGCAAGAACGCTCTCAGTTATCAGTCCACGTTGATGCAGTAAAGCCATGCATGTTCAGCAGGAGCACGAAGAGCACAGTGGCAGCAGGAGAATCCCGCAGAACTGATAGATAGTGCTAGAGAAATCGCATGTCTCCATCCCAGTCAGTGAAGCTGGAACCCGATGTCCCACCAACCCAAAAGTCAGCTTACAGAGTTAAACAGCAGACCTGATAGTACAGCGTTCCTAAAGGGAAAAGTAGGAAGATGTCCCCATGGCATTCGTCTAGGCAACGATTTCTTGGCTAGCACACCAACAAAGCAAACGAAAGACCAAGCCGGACCAGGAAGGCCAGGTCAACCGACAGCTTCTTCACCATCAGGGACATAGCAAGTGGAGTGGAAAAGGCAGCCAACAGACCGGGAGCAAGGTTTGCAAGCAGTGGATCCGATATGGTCAATATCCAAAGCATCTGGGGATTTCTGCTACTCAGTGGCAAAAAATAGCCTGCTTTTAAAAGGGCTGGAGACTCGAATTGGCATTTCTCTTAGTGGACGTTTACAGTTAGTACACGGAAAGGTGCTTGAAACAGTAATACGCAGGAAAAGACAAGTCTAAATTCTTTTCTGCCTTTATTTATTTTTAAAATTTGTTTTATTTAGTTAATTTTTTATATACTGACCTCAGTTCCTCCTCCCTCCTCTCCTCCAGTTACCCCCCTCCACAAGTGTAAACTCTAATGAGGTCCTTGTCACCCTCGCTGAGGTGGCAGTGATGGGTGCTGTTTTGTTAAATCAAATGTTGTGCGTCTGTGAAGAGAATGGAATGCGGTTATAGGACCTTGAGTGAGAGCACAGACTGATGTCGCTGTTATAGAAGACAGTGGTGGAACCGCCTAAAACAATTAAAACTTAGCAGGCCTCAATAATACATGCCTGTAACCTCAGGACTTGGGAAACTGAGGCAGAAATACTGCAGTTTTGAGGCCAGCCTGGTCTGTGAGGTAAGTTTGAGGCCAGCTTAGGCTATGTGACAAAACTCTTTTCCAAAAGCTTAAAAAATAGAACCATCTAGCCTCCCACTTCTGAGTCCATCTTCCAATCAACTAAAAGCTAGACCTCCAAGAATCTTTGTAATTCCTCATGGCTGCTAAGATGTGAGACCAACCTGTCAGTCAGTGAATGGAGAAAGTGAGACGTACCTGTATACAGGGATGTTACCTGACCTTTGGAAAACCAGCACTGAAGCACCTAGAGGACACGATGATGCTGGGACAAACCCAGGCACAGGAGGCCAGGTGCAAGTAGGTAGCGCTCATATGCTGTGTCTAAAGCAAATGCAGTGGGGAGGAGTGGAGTGGTCTCTCCAGGCCCTCAAGGAGGGAGAAGGGGCACATGCTGCCTGGTTGCTGCCTCCTCCAGGACAGCAGCACTGTTGCTCTCATGCAGAAGTCCATGTCGACCCTTTGATGATGCAGCTGCAGTTGACAGAACTGTTGCCATGCACGTAAGAACATGCTCAGAGCACAGCTGTCATTTCAGAGTTCCTACCACAATTAGTTAATCAATTTCCAGAAATCATTCAACTCTGCAGGGCATTTCCTATTATTGACTACTACAGGGCCTTGAAATAGAATAATAGAGAGCTGCCTGGTGCCAGAAAGCATGGGCCCTTCTTTCTCAGTAGGGAAGGGTGTCACGGGCAGGAGGCAGGGGAGAAAGCGAGAGCCTTTGCATAGTTCTGCATATTGGATCCGTTTAGTTTCGTGTTATCACCTAATTCCAGGAACGCTGGAAACAGTCTGAAAGCACAAGCCAAAGCCAGCTGGCTGGAGAGGGAATGGAAGAGGGGGCAGGTAGGGCTAAACGGTGTGAGTCATTAGTAATTAAAACTAATTACTGTGGCTGTGGGTGTGGGTAGGCGAGGTTATATGTTGTTCATTGTCAGGTAAAGCATCCTCTGTGGCTTGGAGGTAGGGAAATGTGTTTTTAAAAGAGTGTCTTTGTGTTGTTTAATATCCACTGAGATTAATTTTCTCCAAACCAACCCTCATCCCACCGAACCAAGAGTAGCATAAGCTTCCAAGGGGTTAATGGGCTAGCCTCAGATCAGAGACTTGATTGTCATCATGGTAGATTCTCGAGCGCAAGTGTCTCTTGTGGCTTTTGATGCTTGTTCTGCTGTCTATGTCCAGAAAGCCCTCAACATGCCTACAGGACATGGCAGGCAGAACAAATGAAAGAGGCTTCCAGATTTGAAGAATGAAAGAAGCAGAAGCTTTCAGGTCATTTGCCTCCCAGGATAGAAGACGATGGATTTGTGTGGGGACTGAGTGGGAAAGGAGGAAGGCAGACAATTCTAAGTGATCAGCTCCCACTTTGAGTTAATTCTGCCACCCCGGGGGCCTCAGTGAGTATCTACCAGTGCCTTCATTTTAAAGACAAAAAATGCACATCATAAATACCAGATTAAGAGTTCAAAGTCATCCTTGACTGCAGAGCAAGTCCAAGGCTAGACTGGGCTGCATGAATCAGTCTTACAAAAGACAAGAGAAAAGATGTTGAGCCTTGCCCTACAATCAGAATTCTCTTAGTCCAAAGCACAGACAGCTAGGCTCCCAAATTCCTCCTCCTCGTGTCTCTGGTGTATGAATTTAGTGTGTTCTTCCCCACTGTAAACACCAACATCTGGGAGACAGTGGGCAATTTGGACTTAGTTTTGCTTAGTTTTATTTGAGGCTAAGTGAGTTCCATAGCAACAACAACAACAAAAAAAATCAATCCTGTATTTTGCCAGATAGACATTATTAAGACACCTGGATTAAATGGAACATAAATAATAGTCCATTGATTTTTTTTTATCCGACTTGTTGTAATTTAGTTTACAAGAAACAGAATCATTCTCAGCTTTCCAAGCCCGTGATGAGGCTGAGCATGCCTCCAAGCAGCTGTGGGAGCCTGTGTGGCATCGTCCATCAGGTTTGTTCTAGTTGCTTCTATAAACATGAACAAGACTAGAGAGGTTTGTTATTTTTCTCCTCCAGTTTTTCATACCTGGCCCTAGTTATATGCTTCATTTACAATGAATGTCCCCTACAATAGCTACAATGTTCAAAGCACTGAGCTTTTGCGAAAAGTATGAGAAAAAAAAAATTGAGGATTCTTTCTTTAAGATATGATCATGGGGACTAAACCAACTTCTGACTTGGAGATCAGCCCGTGCCTGGGTTATTACTCAAGAATTATTTAATAATTTTCAATTCTTTCTGGGCCAAATGAGGCTCAGATATGCTGCTGTGATTGGCAGGTCCATATTGGAACTCACAGCCACCAATCTCAACTGTCAGTTAGGTCCCTTCCCACACCTCACCTCTGCACAGTAAGACTCAGGTGAGTTCCACTTCGAAGGTCCTCCCTTGCCTGAGGGCAGTTAGAGGGGAGATGTCAGTTATGGCCTGAATGAGCAGTGCTAGAATGCTGAATAATGTAAACTGGCCTTTCATCCCCTGCCCCTTCCAGAAGCATCTACTCCGGTCAACTGTTTGCACAGCTCCCTCCATGTTCACAGTAGTGGTCTGGTGAGGGGGATAAAATGCTAACATGGCGTGAGGGTGTGGAATCTCTCCAGATGCACAGCTCACTGCCAAGTGAGGCTCGGACTGGTGCATGCAAGTAGGTCATCGAAAGTCACCGCAAACCAGGGCAGCTCCCCTGGCAGGAAACATTAACCTGCAGAAGGAATCTTGGCAGCAGGTGATACATTTCAGCCAGGCAGCTGTATATTTTATTTATGAACCAATATAAGTGAACAGATACACGAGGAGAGGGCTGTATAGAAAATGTGTCCTTAAAGACTCCACTGTAAACACGGATGGAAAAAGATGAATACCTCCAATCCTCTACGTTACCCCTCCACACCACTACCACCAAAGAGAGGAGGGAGCTAGTGCTACAACTCCGGGGTCTTCTTTCTTTCTCTTTTGCCCCCCAGCAGGGAAAACATTAACACACGAGACTCCTGGCTCAGTTAAGACAACCTATGCCTCAACCAGAGGAAGTGCCCTGAAGGCACTTTCATGACAGGGTCATGAAAGGTCTCACATGTGTGCTCGGTCCACAACCATGAAGGTCTTGCAGTTTGGAAGGTGTCTCAGAGGCTACAAATTTATCTTCATAGTGTCTGTCAGGTGTGAGCCCATCTTAGACAAGGGACGTGTTGAGGTTGGAGAGGCCATGGCACCTGTAAGGCCAGCACTGCATGTAGAGCAGGACAAGGAAGGACTCTGGCTTGCCTGAGAGTGACCCAGGAACAGGAAGGTCAGAGGAGTTGACCTTCCCTGTGAGCATTGCCCTGCCCAGAGATGGAGAAGAAGGGATGAGAAGTAACCTTCACAGTCATGGAGTCCACATACGTGGCTTTACAGCTCTGGGATACCCCTAACCACAGGGTCTACACATCCGTCACAGGGGAGCAGGGGACTTGGTGTGGTCAAAGAAGTGGCAGACTATAGGTTCTGTGGAAAGTAGACTGAGTTAGATTCGTGTCTCAAATGTATAAATCTCAAGTGTACAAACTGAGGCGCACTCCCTAAACATTCTGACTCCTGCTTCACTCATTTAAACAGTGGATACAATACCATAAGTCCATAGCTATTATTATCTACAAACCGAATGTACTTCATGATTCATTTGGTGGTAAACCGGACTAGAACTAAATTGGAGGCAAAACCTCCTTTAAATAATATGGGGCTGAACGTTACCGCTCTTCATCCCACGGCAGCCAAATACCAGCCCTCCAAGAGCGTCTAAGCCCACAGTAAGGCTTCCACCCCTGTATCTGCCTTGTGCTGGTCCCACACATGGCTCATGTCTGCTCCAGTCTGGTAGCAGTTCAACCAGGAAGAGCCTGAAGACTGGCCCTTCTTCTGACACAAATGTAGTATGTTTGGACTCTCTTCAGCACCGGCCTTGCTGCCTAGAGCAGAGATGGGCCAAGCCCCCAGCTGCCCTCACCTAAGCACACAGTAGCTCAGGACAGAACTGCCCTGTGCCATTTCCCAGGTCTTTTCTCTCCCACTTTAAACTAGAGAAGAGACATCAGAAAAGGAACACATCCCTATCCTAACATTTTGGGAGGGTGAGGCAGGAGAATTGCCAGAAGGTTCCAGGCCAATCCGGGCCTCAGAGTAAGTTCCAAGACAGATTGAGCTTCATAACAAGAAAGAAGGAGGGGGTGGGGGTTTCCACTGAACTCTTTAGGGGAAACCCATTGTTCTGTAATGTACAATTTAAAGAATTCTCTCTCAGAAGAAACAATAAGCTGGCACTTCTAACCCCTCAGGCGTCACCTTTGGGTCAGTGAGCTCTAGGTTCAAATTTACCTGCCATAGCCAAGGCCATCTCTACAGAAGGCTAGAGAAATAGAGTGTGGAGTGGGCCCTGCTCAGAGCGAGCCCTACTACCTGGTCCTCGGCCACTTGGTAGTTTTCCTTGAAGGTCAGAAAGGTTTTCTCCTACAGGAAGCGCCCGAGGCAACCGTCCCTGACTACAGTGAAGTCTCATCAGAGTGGCACTTTGGTGTCAGAAGCTGACAGCT
Organism: Microtus ochrogaster; assembly: GCF_000317375.1. Taxonomy (NCBI): domain Eukaryota; kingdom Metazoa; phylum Chordata; class Mammalia; order Rodentia; family Cricetidae; genus Microtus; species Microtus ochrogaster. The sequence goes on from NW_004949110.1 coordinate 5,209,860, forward strand.
GAAAGGCTACGGGAACAGGACGGAGACAGTGCTCTGACCTTCCTGTTCCTGGGCCACTCTCAAGCAAGCCGGAGTCCTTCTAGACTTAGTCCTTCCTTGATTAGAAATAGTCCGACTCTACATGGCTTGTGTGGGATTCTGAGCTCCTCCGTGCTGTGCCGTTAGTTATCCAAGTTGCCTGTCCACCTGAAATACACTGTGGGATCTGCCCCTCTGCCTCATCTCACAAGATGCTCCCTGATATTCAGAGGGTTGGTGGCATTAGCAAGGCCATCTGGTGCATCCATTTCTGTGCCATGTGGGATGGCTGAGGGCTTTGTCAGAGGGAGAACAGTCAAGATTTAGCGCCATGGGGCAGCCGAGCCCACTGACAGTGTGCAGAGGCAGAGTTTCCGCTGGACTTTGGAATCTGGGACCACATGGCCAAACTGTTGTGTCCTGCTGTCGTGTTTATCCCTTAGACACTTCCTTACAAATCTGTACTGAGCACATAAGAAAGTCAGCTACTTTGGGAAACAGGCATTAACATCCTCTGTATCAGATCTCTGAGATGCTTCTTCTGTCCCTCCTTCCTCTGGACTTCCATGCCCTGCAGTATTAGAGCCTGACATTTGAGTTAGGTTCTGGATAACTGAGGAGGTGGTGACCATGGACAGCGGCAGGGTCCAAAGGAGGCGGTAAACCAGGCTCAGAACATACAGCTTCATGGGAGGATATTGGTCTCAGAAGCCAGCTGTGTTAGACTCTTTCTGAGGGCCAGTGGAGCCATCGGTGTTTGGTTTTGTTTAGTTTTGATTTGTTTTGTTTTGTTATCAGGGAAGCCCTATGATCTCATCACCTTTATAGAAGACTGTCTCTGGCTTTGAGTAGTACAAGTAGAGCAAAGATCTGGGCTTATCAGCCCAGCCTATAGACCTGTAATGGTATCATCACAACTCTGAGGAGAGGTACCAACAACCCAGGTGGAGGAATTAGTTATGGGCTATAGAGGAAGGAGGAATGAACAAGTGGACAGATGGACTGACAGACATGTGAATACAAGGATGATAGGAATGCCTTAGGAAAATGGGTCAGACAAAACCTGATGGTTGATTTGATGTAGTAGAGAAAAGGGAAGGAAGACTTGTAGGTTAGCCTCTGTTGGGTCATGAAAAGAGGAAGAGGCCGTTTTGATAAGATGTGGCGCACAGAGGGGAAAATGGGGTCTGGGAAAAGGAGAGATGGTACCTTCAGTTTTGGTCAGAATAAGTGTAAAATGTCTTATTGTATCTCTGAGAGTCCTTGACTTTTTTCCAAAGCTTCAGTGCTGAATGGGTAAAGACAATGGGACATTTGGGGCAAGAGAAAAAAAAAAAAAGATTGAGAAGCATTCTTGAAACTGAATGAAACAAAAAGCCAAGTCAAAGTGTACCAGGGCAGCCTTGTTACTGGTACCGTGGATCACTGCTGCTGTTGTTCAGGAAGCAGTGAATTGATCCTCCAATGCCAAGATCCTCCGTGTAGTCTCCTCTTTTGTGGGACGGGAGCCGATATGAACAAGGACCCTGTAAGCATCCCTCCCACCCACCATGAACACAGAGCCTTGGAGTCCAGTCTGACAGCCCAGCTGGGGGACGACCCATTATCAAATGGTCTCGGGTGGGGACAAGCAGTTATCAAATGGCCTCAGGTTTAAAGTCAGTTGATGGATGATCGGGAAGCCATTCATCAGCTGTGTCATCTCCCAAACATCCCTGGGTCCCTGTGAACTTAGGGAGTTGGGACTTTAGGATTTTTGTTGCTCAGACCAGAGAAGATCAGGGCTTTTGTTTGTCATGATTGTTCTTGGGTTTGTCAAGGTCATTTGAAATTCTGTAGTTGGCTGTCCAGCCATTGTTGGCTCTGAGCTTCAAGGCATATTAATATTTTTCACATTGATCTTAATCTAAAAAAAATACTAGAATTCACAAACACTTTGGTGGTCCTACTTTATCCTTGTTAAAGAGGAAAAAATGGTTTTCTGAGCTGACCCCATCTGTGGGGCTCCACTCAGTAAACCACACTGCAGGGGGAGGCATTTTCTCTATAGCTATCGTAAAGTCACCTTCTCTAAAAGCAGCTGCGGCAGTGGCAGCTGGAGCCCAATTTCTAGAACCCTAGGGCATCTGAAGATGTATTATTCACCCTGAGTGGTCTAACACTGTAGAGCACAGGCCTGAGCTCTGCAGACGAAACAAGAAAATCCACACATCCCTTCCTGATGCGTTGTAGTGACCCAGAGTGAGTCTTTTAAAGAGGGCCTAATAATAATAAAAAAAAAAAAAAAAAACACCCTGAGCCCTGAAAGCAGATCCTGAGTCCTATGTTGGTTTTTCACTTGGAAATCTTCAGAAACCTCCAGGCATTTGGTCTTAAAAAGTATGATGTGTCCTTTGATATATTTTTTTTTTCATTGTTGTTATAATGGAAGCCCAGGCTTAGCTTCTTCTCCACGATCTCTGTGTATAGCTGGAATAACAATCCTCATAATCAAGCATTTAAGCAAACAGAAATAATCACTTGAAAGCCATTTCCCACACGCTCCTTAGTTCTCAGTTCACTCCAATTCCGTTTAGAAGGAAATGTTCCATTTTTACCCATTGTAGTGCTGTCAGCAGCGGAAGCAATGACCAGCTCTCAACATATAAAATTAACTCCACTCCACTTTTTCTGAATAAAAACAAATCAATCAAAAGCCTGAGTCCTTTTCTAGAAAAAAGCCTTTTTGATAAGGACCAGCACTTAGCAGAGAACATCATCCTTGTCATGAAGCTACTTAGAGTAAGCAATTGGTGTAACTTGGGGTCTGTTTAAAACAAATCAAATCATGTATCTCTGGGAAATGTTTTAAGTTTTCCAAATGCCTTCTGGAGTCCACTTTATATGGCTGAGCCTCTCCACGTAGGTCATTCCTAATTGAAGGGCAGAGGTGTTCAGGCCGGTGACTCTAAGAAGCAACTCACCATTATTCCATTAGTGCCAAAGAATGGGATGCCGAGGGGAAAAGAGGAGAAAATGACAGCACTGGCCTGCACGAGCAGCAGCATTGGGAATTCTTCCAGACCCGGAGGCAGCAGCTCTACAGTCAGCTCCTTCATTGTGTGAGCAAGGAGAGCATTCCTGGAGCTGCCTGGAAGCTGTGGGTGGTCTACCCCACCTTCTTCTTTCAACTCTAGGGCCTTGAGAACCCCGGGAGCAGCCAGCAATGGCGGGCATGAAAGAGAAGCCTCCGGAGTACAAGGGAAGACAAAATATTTTCCCCTTAGATCATAGCACCTCTCCTGCTCACCTGTGACAGGTTATTATTTGACTCACCGAATAAATCCCAGCATGCTTTACTACACACGTCTGTGTCCACAAAGCGAAAACCCCGTCCCAGCTGTGAACTGACCGAGCCAAGGTTGAACACAAAATTGAAAATGTTACCAGCCTTGCCATCTCTTCTCACTCAGTGCTCACTGTCCATCCAGAAGGGCACCAGCGGGCACTTCCCCCTCCTCCCTGCTTGTCGGCTAGTGTCCTCCAGCACAGTAATCCAAGGAGCAAGGCAAGGGAGGACCTGGACAATTCCGCCCATAAAAGCATCATGAAATCAAGGAAAGGGAAGCTTTTGCTTCCAGATTTCTAGTGATGTGGACTCTAACGTCTCAGATTTCTAGTGATGTGGACTCTATTGTCTCAGATGTGAGTCACATAAGCATCTGTTTCACGGTCTCTCGGGAATTCAGAAATATTCTCCTAGAGAGTTCAGAGTCGATCTGCACTATCTGAGTCTTGGAAAACTCTGGAAGATACCATTCAGACGGTCATTTGGAGTCTCTGAGATCTGTCCGCTCTGGTTGCTTTCCAGATGTGTATTATTCCAGAACTGCATCCCTAACCTGGAAAAAAAAATCAGTGGGGAAGATAGACCTTCACTCCATGGCATAGAACAGTGGCTCCTTTAGCCTGAGCAGGAACACTTTGTGAAGCCCCAGCTGAGCTAAAGATTAGAGCTGGAAGAGACGTCACCAGGAAGGAAGCACCAGTGACTTGCTAAGAGCCTGGCTGCTGCCTGGACTCCTTTCAGAATGTCAGATTATTCCAATGATTCTGAATGGACCAGGCTTTGGGGGTCCTCTTCCAAATGCTCTAAAGGTCATAGGCCCCGTCCACATCAGCACTGCGTTCGTGGCCAAGTCATTGCCAGAGCTCTCAGGTAGGTCCAGGAAGGCTGATGGAGAGCTCCTCACCCCTGCCCACCACGCTTACCTGCCGGGAATGCACATGCCCTTCTTGGCAAGCACTCTTAAGCTCAGCAACAGAAAAAATTCAATTAGGAGAAAATGAAAACAGCTACCATTCAGTCAGCAGATGGCAGATGGAATATGGAATTTCCAGCTTCTAAAGTCATCAACTTTGAGATGCCCTTGACCTCCCTCTATCTGCTTAAAAGAGAAAAGGACCCATCAGTTGCTTGTGTGTGTGTTACAAACCCTGAGATTCCAACCTCTCTTGGGGGCTGGATTATAAGCAACTCCTCGGCTGTTTAATTTCCCAAATTCTCAAAGCACAACTCCTGGATAAAACCTTGGAATGAGGGGAGGGAGAATTTCCTCTTCCACAGTTCTTTCTTTTTCTACTTTGTCCTCCAGGGACCCGGACACAATGCGACAAAAGTACTAAAACTTCCATCTTTACAAATGGAAGTTTCCGGTAAATTTTCCAGTGGTTCCAATCTCTGTTTGGTTCTCCTACCACGGAGTCATGCCACAAAGTTCTCAGGTTCCTTTTACCTACTAGGTTGATAGCCTTGGGTGTCAAGGATACCACGCCTCATAGTGATGCTGTTTTCCTAGGAGACCACTCCAATGACTCAGCCTGAGCTAAGGAAGCAGTTGTACTGATTCACGCTCCAGACACAAGCAGGAGGGGGGTGGGGGCACATATGTCAGTACAACATCGGGGAATTCTACCCGGCATTCTCATATCCTGACTGCATGGTCATGGTGGCCTCTTGGTCCCCCAGTGCTCTGATATCCTCAGCCTTAAGATGAGGATAATGATAAACAGATTAAAGAAGATGTTTCATAGGAAAATTTGGCATGGAGCCTCCAGTGTACTTTATGTCTATTAGATGGTAGGCATCAAGAATGTCTCAATTCTGAACCGAAAGGATAGGGAGCCAGGAGTTGACTGCTTTTGATTCTTAGATCAGAAACTCGGTGATATTCATAGACTTGGGGAAAGGACATAGCAGGTCTCCATCCATAGCCTGGATCCCTGCTCTCAGCATGTGTGCACCTTCCCTGTGCAAACAGGACAGACCCAGAAATGGTTATTCGATAAGCAATTGGAAGGAGGTAGAAATGTGTGTAGATCCAGAGCAACCAGCTGTCTGTTTCATGCATGTTGCTAATAGGAAGTCTTGGGCTTTGGAAGATGATCCGTGAATAATGGCAGAGACCCTTCCATCACTGATGATGTCTGCCAGGAGGATGCAGGTTTTCTGGAGACATACTTAAATGTTACAAGAGGGTCTGGGCATAGTGGAAATGTTTTAAAATCCAGTTTTCTTTACCAAATTCCTGCTGGCAAAAGCTCAGGTTGAGCTTCAACTATCCACAGTATAATCACATCCCTGGAAAACTACTAACACTTTCTTCCTTACCACTGCTGAGCAGTAGACAGACGCGTGTGAGGGGCAGTTCACCATCCTTCTGAAACATTAGCGAGGCACCACGCCTCAAGGTCACAGTCCATTCAACTTCCCAGTTTTTGAGGTGATTTCCAAAACAGGCTTCAAAGTTGGGACCAGAGCTAATTCCCATTGAAATGTCTAGAGCTGGCTTTAAGTGACTCTTCTCTCCCAGGTCTCCTAGCAGCAGCTGGATATTAACAAGGAAAAAAAGAATTATCACTTGGGGCTCCAGCTGCCACTTGGTGCTTCTTTAAAAACTGAATAGACTTCCAGTTCCACTCAGCTCTGTGAGTCTGCTCACAATTGCAAAGGAATGGTAAGTAATCGAGGCAAATGGAAATGACTGGAGAGAGGAAGGCTGCCTGCGGGCGAGGTGCTTTCTCCATCTCTTCTGCGACATGGCAAGCAGAGCGGTCCCTGCCTCTGCTTTGGCTTATGTCCATATCTGTACCTTCCCAGGAAGGGCCCTAGAACTGTTTATTAAAGTGAGCGCACCAACACCCACGGCAAACCTACCAAAACAATTTTTATTATTTTTACAAGGGCGGACTAATCATATTATGAGTCACACTTTAATTTGCTCTCCGGTGGTTTTATTTAGCCAAAGGATCAATTTTGTTCAGGCCAAATAACACTTTGGGTGGTTTTAATAAAACGTGCATTTTCCGTTTTTCTCATCACATTGGTTCCCTGGTAGCCATGGCCTCTACTCCCCAGAAAATTTGTTGGTACAGCAGATACAGGCTGTGCCCTCTTGGCAGCCATAATCTGCCAAGATGGGAAAGCTGGTTTTGTATTTGTGCTGAAAGGGGTCTAGACCCCCCCCCACCCAGTGGTGAAAACTTTGATCTGGAGCCTAAAAGCATCTTATCCAAACATACATTCATTTAATCTTGCAACTCAAGCATGAAGGACCCTCCCAGAGTGCCTTGGGAGGGCCAAGGGGACAGGGCTGGGGTTTGCAGAGGAGCCGGGCAGCCGTGCCTGAGGAGCCAGTTATCTCTGATCCCCTGTCCCATGGGAAAGGCCTAGCCTCTTGAGGAGGCTAGAACAGTCAGGCGAGGCATTCTTCCTGGTGAGGCTGCTTCAGGGCTTTCCAGGGACACGGTTTTATGGCAGGAAAATCTGATGGCAAGTAAGAATTGCCTTGGGGAATCCGTAGCTGAAATCTACAGCTGCACTTTTTTTTTCTTTCTTTCCAATAACGGCTCCAAAGGACTTCATCAGTGCCATACCCCCAAGACTTTATTACTTACCAGCGAAATCCAAAATAAAATCCTAAGGGAATTAGCATGCCAAATCCAAATCGCTCTCCAGTCTCAATCTGATCCATCAAACGTCACTTGAAAGGATTCGTTTCTGGTCACTGGGCACCAAGCACTTGTGGGCACAAAGAGGAGTGAGCGACAGTGTCCCTCCCTCCAGATGCATGCAACCTCACAGGAGGAAAAGTGGGCTCCATTAATTTTGATGTAATATATGGAACCAGAACAGCCTGGGTGGAAGCTGGCTTACAGAGCCTTGGTGAGGAAGTTCTCTAGTGGACACAGAGACAGCAACAAAGAAGCATTGCCTGAGGTGAACTGCTCCAGGCGGGGTTGCTTTTGGCTCCGTGTATTAGTTACTTTGTCCTTACTGTAGCAAAACACCTGACAGGGGCCTCCTAAACCAGGAGAGTTTGCTTTTGGCTCATGGACTCAGAGATTCCAGCCCATCAGAGCTCTAGACAGGGCAGAGTGGTTCTGCCTTGGTGGTGGGAGTGTGTGGGGAAAGAGCAGGCAGAGAAAGCAGGCCCAGTTAGAGCAGCAGGCTCTAGATCAGTTAGAGAGCAGGCTACAGATAAACTGAGGCAGGGAATAGAGCCAAGTGATGTCATTGGTACGATTACAATCCCATTATTCTTTCTTTGTGCCAGTCTCAATGTGTGCTTTCTATCTATCCTAAGTTTACTCTTGGCCTCAAAATAGCTCCTGAGTTCCAGAAGATGCATTCAAGTCCTTGGCGAGAAAGGAAAGGCGATACGATTAATGCTTTATTTAACTAGTTAGAAACTCTATCCACCAATTCCTTCCATTTTGTTGGCTACCTAATCTGTTGAAGAAGTAGGAAAAGTAGGGAAAGTTAGGGCTTTTATTGTAAGGAAGGGAGACTAGGCACTGGGCAGGCAAGCACCACCCTCAGATTTTAAGGAGAGACCTAAGAGTCTATGTGCAAAGTTAATATCTATTAATAAGTATATGATGGAGATGAGGCAACATGGGTTCTGCAGGACATCTCATGTCCACCTTCATAAATCAGACTTGTCTTTTGAAGTAGTGGCATTTCTAACTACCTATGCACCGAGGTTTCTATCCTTCACAGAACACTTTTATTTGGCTGAGATTTCATGTGACCCCACCCCCAAGATGAAAAGCTAAAAGGAAAACGTCTCTGGTTCAAGCAAGGCGTGGCAGGAGAAAGAGCGCCTTGCTTTAATGAGGAATCTCTGTGAGACAGGGAGTAAGGGGTCCTGAGAGAGTGGGAAAGAAAACATCAAAGGGTCTTTGTTCAGAGACACACGATCTGCATGTGACTGAATGGGTAAAGGGCTCTCACATGCCAGGGTGTCCACCTGGAGTGAGCAGCATAGGTGAAGACCCAGGGAGACAGAAGCACATTAGAAAGGATAGAGCTTCATATCAGGAAAGCTTGTGAAAGAGCGTGACCAATGAGATTAGAAGGAAATGTAGGGAATCACCCTGCAGGTGTAGCCTTACGGGTCCCAGTCATGATGGAGACCTCCAACTCCATCTCTGACAGTTCAGGACAGAGATTGTGTCTTTGCAGGACAGTTTAGCGGTCAGCAGGATGCACTGGGATCTGAATCCTCAGTGTACACAGGGCCTGTGCTTACAGCATGGAGTTCACGAGACAAAGATCCAGCCTGAATCTGGATGCTTGCACATTTGAGCGGTAGAATCCCACAGAAAGAGTGAGTCCACTAACTAAGGGAACTTAGTCCTAGACATTCTGGTAGGGCTGAGGAAAGAAAGCACTGGGGTGAGCTCTTCCTCCTCCCGGAAGCACTGTTTTTCACTCTGGGGCAACAGAGAGGCCAGATGTACCCATAAAATGGTTTCAGACTTTATGTGACTATCCATCATGGGTTGTGAGATCATTTCAACAGCTCAGAATTAGCACTTTAAAAATAAAAATAAAGAATACAATATAGATCTTGAACCCTGAATCTAAAAATCCAAAATTCAGATCTGAAACTCTTTCATCATGAACATGAAGCCACCAGTAGAATATTCCTTTCAACACCCAGCCTCGTGAGATGGGTGGGTCAAAACACAGGTACACACAAAAATAATAAACTCACCAGTAGAGCACTGGATTAGTGCATATGAAACATTAATAAATTTTGTGTTTCTCATTATGGGTATATAAATATCCCTATCCAACCGTGAATGTCTTTGAGAGCCCAAGCATCTCTGAGAAGGCATAGTAAAAGCATAGTAGTCATATTGAGATAGGCATGCTGTGCTGTAGCAAATGTTCCTAAATCTCAGTGGCTCATCTAACAGTTTTGTTTCTCTCTCGCTTAAGGCAAAGAAGAGGTGGATGAAGTCTCTAGGCACAATTCCTTCCCATGTATTAACACAGGGTAATCTGAATGCTGATAGTGGCTACGCCCTCTCACCCTTGGCCTCTGTAGCAAAGAGTCAGATAGACAGATGCCCATGTGTCTGTATAGAAGTAATCCTTGTACCAGGCAGTGGCAGTGCACACATTTAATCTAAACACTCAGGAGGCAGAGACAGGAGGATCTCTGTGATTTCGAGGCCAGCCTGGTTCAGTTTCAGGGCAGCCAGAGCTGCACAAAGAAACCCTGTCTCAAATAAATTATAACCATGATACATGGATCAGCATCGGTCATATATCTGACTTACCTCAAGGATGCAGATGCAGCTGTGTCAAGTACCAGAAAGAGAAGGGAACTGGACATCAGAGAAATCGAGCTGGCAGTGGGCCGACTAGCAGATGAGAATGGGAGGGATGCTGTTGGCTTGTCCTGGGAAGACATGAATAGGTGTCTGCTCTTTCCAGGAAAGACACTAAGGAATAACAAAGAATCCACCCACGTCCACTTTGGTGAGCCAACACGTTGTGGGAGGTTACTTCCAGCATGAATGACCCCTGGGCATCTGTACCATTAAAATTCCCATTTCTGCATGAGTGATGATGACTCACAAAAGCTGCATCCGTTGAGCTCTCTGTCCAACTTGCAGACGGCACAAGGGTAAAGTTTGCAAGAGATTATAGCACGTGGCGAGTAACATAGGGCTCTTCTTTGTGCCCTTTCCAAGAAAACAGAGTTCCTCATTCCTCCTGAACAGCTTTCTCTCCACAGCCCAAAAACAACTCAGTATATCTATATCAAATCAATGAGTTATGGTCAACATTGCATTGCCAATCTCGTGTGTGTGTGTGTGTGTGTGTGTGTGTGTGTGTGTGTGTGTGTGTGTGTGTGTGTGTTAGCTTTGTCTTATTCAAAGACTCAGCACAGATATCTTACTAAGCAGTTTGCTAAATGGCCAAGAACAAAAAGTGACCATTGCATGTGGGAAATTCAGAAGGTGGCCTCAAGGACAGCTAGGAACTGTGAACAGACAGCAGCGAGAGAAGGCTGAACAAAAGTGTCATTAAAGCCCTGCTGCTCCATGTAAAAGCCCCACTTCTAAGCAGATACCTCACTTTTATAAAGACATAGCCACTCCTGGGTGAGGAGGGCCCTGATCCTCTAAGTGCTTGATTGGAATATCGTGCTGTGAAGCTGTGTTATTGTCACACAGTGAACAGTATCTTCTTGGGGACTTAGGGGAGAGACTCTGCAGTATCTTAGAAAGGGATCCAGCAGCCAGCCAAAGAAGTATGGTGAATTCTGCAGGGTGTGTGGGTGATGTCACAGGAGTAACTTGACTTAAGATGTTTGAAATATATTTATTTTTAAAAGATTCACTTATTTTTATTTTGTGTGTATAGGTGTTTTGTCTGTGTGTATGTATTGCACCATGTGTATGCAATGTCTGAGGAGTCCCGAGGAGGGTGTTGGAGCTCCTGGAACTAGAATTATACAGGGTCGTTAGCTACTCTGTGAGTTACTAAGAGCATCAAACCCAGGTCCGTTAGAAGAGCAGCCAGTGCTCTTAGCTGCTGACCCATCTCTCCATTCCTGAAATATCTAATTTCTAATACTCATAACTTCTCAAAGGAAACAGTGAAAAGTAATAATAGTAGCTACTATCTATTGAGTGAGTGCTGGTTATGGGCCCAGAATGGTGCTAGACGTTATGTCTATTTTCATCTCTTCTAGTCCTTTCCTTTATGAGGTCACTATGGTAAGTTATTTCCATCTTATAAAGTTCAAAGTTGTCAAAAATTTAGCCATTCATGGATAATCAGTAGCAAAGTTGTGATTCAAGCCTAGTGTGTCCTTTTACTTCCAAAAAAAAAAAACCTGTAATGTAAATAAATAAATAACAGACTTGGACCCCAGAGTAGTTAAGTATTATAGACTGAATTGCACTTCCCTACACTCCCTCCGTTGCCAAGAAAGACATGTGGAAGCCCTCACCTCGGGACCTCAAAATGCAACCTCATTTGTAAATAGATTGGTTTGCAGGTCTAACGAGCTAAGAAGAGCTGAGATCATACTGGAACAGGGTCCACTATCACAGGTCTCAGTCCACCGACATGAGAGGGTCAACTTCAAGGGCCCAAAAGACTTCATTTTAGCAAACACAGCAGGAGCTTCTGATGCAGTGAGGTGACCAGATAGTAGAGACTGGGTTTAGACTTTCTTCTAAAGATCCAAAGATGTAGATTAGATGAATTCTAGGGTTTCCTCCTGATTCCAGGTATGTCTGCTGGTTTATCTTGAGTCCATTTGCCCTACTTACGCTGGTGCTTTGGTATCTGAGAACGCTCACCTTTCCTTTAAGCTTTCCAACAAAGACCGATGCCCTTTCTCTGTCCCTGGATTGTCTGGATCCAAGGAGCCAAATAGATTTATCTTAGCCCCATGATAAGGAGATCTTATAGCTAAAACCAACCTCGGGGACAAACAAGATTGCCAGCCTTCTACTTTATCAGTCCTTAATCTGCCCTTGGTCTTAATCATTCCTGGGTTTCCTAACTCAAGTCTCTGGGGGAATGGGGATGAGTTTCAAGACATCTGGGAGCTCTGTAACATCCTATAAAATTGCATACAGATGATGAACGTGCTGGCACACTTTCAGAAATAAATCCTCTGCCTGGGAAGGTGGAGAACCATGACTGCAGGCATCATCTGACTTCCCAGCTCACCTGGCTGTGACCCTGGATGTTCATTTTGATAATTCTGAAAGACACTGTTTGATCAGGGGCAGGTCTCAGGCAGCTTGAGCACTCTGGAGGACTCTAGGAGGGTGACCATGGTATCAACACTACGGTCTTTGAATCTCTACAAACACCTTTATAAAAATGGGTGGAGCCGTTAGATAACAAAACCAGACATCCAGGGACACATTTCCAGCCAAGCCAGGGTTAAGCTGTCTCACAAGATCCGGATGACAAGTGGGTAGAAACACAAGCATCTGGATGGAAGGAAAGAGAAAGAAGCTGAGTAGTGGTATCTGGGAGAAGCTGGGAGCAGAAGCCCCTAAGAGGAGACAGCATCCCTGGAAAGTTGGGGTGCCTTTGAAACATGAACACAAACATGAAAGATGTCCAGGGAGTAGAGAGCACCCACTCTCTCGGGAGAAATGGAGAAGTCTCTGTAAGGCGGAGGGAAGGGGGGTTGAAGAGGCTACAGCAGACAAGAAACTGCAAGCTCTCAGGATAGATCCACCAAGCCAGGGGGAGAAGCTGCACTGAGTGGAATCTAAATATATGTGAGGTCCAGGTTAGCGGGGACCAGGGTGGGGGGCAGTAAACAGGCAGCAAAGCTCAGAATACAAGCTGATTTAATATTTAATGTCATGTTAAACAAAACAGAAGACAGACCCTGGAACTGGAATGGCTTCCTGAAACCAAAGTCTTTCCATAAGCTCAAAAAAAAAAAAAAACCCATAATTTAACATAAAAATGAACACTAAAAAAAAATGGCAGCCAGGTCCTAGGTAGCTCTTACAAAAAAATAAAACAGAAATAACATACACAAGGAATGTATGCTCAAAAATACAGCTATAAAGTAAATCAGAACTATACCATCACTCATTAGCTAAGTTAGAAAGCAATATGAAAATGATACAAGACACAAAAGAACATTAATCAGAATCATAAAAACTTAAACTCCAAAAATAAAGTCATTTTAAAAATCATGGCTAAATTACACAGAATATAAACCAAGTAAACAAAATGAATAATACCTTCAGAAAAAAAATAACAGCTGGTGAAAAGGCTAAAAATTTAAATAAAAAAAGAAGACTATAAAAAGAATTTGAGAGAAAGTGACAAATATCAAAGGTGAGCAAAGAGAATTGAACATCCGGGAAACTGGGGCCCCTAGAGAAGGAAGGCAAAACACATGCATGCCTTTTTCTGTTGTGGCAAAACAGCCGGGGCAACCAGACTACAGGAGGAAAAGGTTTTCTGGCTCCTGGTTGCAGAGGTTTCCACCTGCGCTTAGCTGGCTGCCCTGCTTTCGCCAAAGGTGAACATCACAACAGCGAGCCCAGGCATCAAAGAGGGCCGTTTACACGTGGTAGCCAGGAAGTAGGAAGAAAAAGAGAAGAATGTTAGATCAGAAACACCTTCAACATCTTGCTCCTGGCTGACCTACTTCCTCAGCCAGACCCCACCCTCTGCCATTCTTTTCAGTCATGCAGTGGTTGTTAATCCATTCGTGAGGGTAGTACAGTCACAACCCAGCCATCCAACATGAGTTTGGGGTCACCACTTCATATTCAAGCCACAAGAGCAAGGAAAGAGCAAGTTGTACGTCAAGAGACCGGTCCTGAAATAACAGGTTTGGAACGGCTTGTAGAGCATCCCTCATGCCTACGACCATCAGCCTGGAACAGACAGCATCAGACAAGTGTTAGTAATATTAATAAATTCTAAGGGAAAAGCCCTTTGAGCATCGAGGAGAAAAACACATGATTTACATTTTCATTATGCGTTCAGGAGCAGCTTCTTGTGTCAAAAGAAAGAGAGTGATATATTTAAGATACTCAAAGAAAGTAAGTCAAATGATTTTATTTCCAGAAAAATTGACTTTCAAAATATAATGGGCACTGATGTTATCAATATACAAGAGCTCAGAGAATATTGATCCCATGAGCCTTTCCTGAGAAATCGATTGAATAACACGTTTCAATCTAAATGACTTGTGAGCGCATTGACAGAAGATTTGATGGGGAGCATTTGGTGCACAGTACTTGAACAGCTAGGACTAGGGAAATATTAATAGCCACACATTCAGGCAATATAAATAAGGGACCGCTATCTATCATTACTATAGTGTTTTGTAAATTGGAAACTAAAATACAAAAGAGGTGTTAATGCAAAAAAGCAGAATATGCAAAAAATTAACATTTTGGGTAATTATTACAGTGGCAACAGAAATATTCTGTGTCTGCTCTGTGTGCAGTATGGGAGATAACAAATGAATAATTATGGAAAATTCTAATTATTTTCATCATGTTCTGAATAATTAGAAACTGGTACTTCAGGTGGAAGTATCCGTAGGAAGGCAGGAGATACTGAACCTGAAATACATAAGGGTCGCTAATAAAAGCAGACTATACACAACCTCCCCCAGCTCCACATTCAACCATATCAAATTAGTGTCCTAAAATTAGCTAGGAGAAAAGTACTTGCCCCATGGATATATATGATGAAGCGCTCCAAACCAGACTTCATATGTATGTATGTATGTATGTATGTATGTATGTATGTATGTATTTAGTTATGTGTATGTGTGTGTCATATGTATGTGTTAACTATTTGTTTAACTTAAACAGGAAGATCGATGTCATTTACTTCTATTCCACTGTATGTAGCAATCTGGAAGTATCAAGAGTCTGGTTTTGAAATACCACCTTTTAACTAAAAGAAAATAGGAAATTTCAGAGAAATCTTTGATCTAAGGTATGAGTCAAGATATGTATAAGATGAATCTAAAGACAATAGTCATACAGATGATAAGAATGATGTCAAAGATAATGAAACTGGAAATAGAGGTAAACAGATCTCTATGAATCTGAGGTCAATTCAGATCACTATGAATGACAGCCAGGGATACATAGTGAGATCTTGTCTCAAAAAAAAAAAGAAAAACGATACCAGAATCCTGTCACTAAGACTCAGGAGGTGTCTTAAAAGACTCATCAATCAAAGATGGGTCAATTTGAACATCAGCAATAATAACTAGAATCAAATAAATTTAAACTTAGCACTTCACAATGATATTTAACCAAAAACAATGGTCACTTTTAGAAACACTGAGGAAATGAATCCTTATGTTAAACGCTGGCAGACACATGGAATGGCTCGGGCGTGTCTTCCATGGCAAGTGCCCCACCGAATGCACCAAATGAATGAACGCCTCTTTAAATAGTCTACCTATTAAAACTACTCTAGAGATAGAATTTCATTAGTCTGAAATTCCCAATATGCATACAGATAACCCGTTTTTTACCTGTCAGTCAGTCGGTGACTGCTGGGACCACACCAAGGGCAACAAAAGGGTAGGGACAGAGCTTGAATCTGATCCACCTGGAAATAGGCAGGAAGTGCCCAGGGCAGAAGAAAGTTTGACTTTCACATGAGCTCCAGTCAGCACAATGCAGACTGTGGGATTGCCCGAGGTCAACTAGATCATCAGCAGGTAGGCTGGGAAAACACCTGAAAATGTTGGGGAGGAGCCCAGGAATCAGAAGACGTACACTCTTTTCATAGAGGGCAAGAGAAACTGTAGTGTGCAGAAATGTACTTATCGGTGATGAAACTATAGTGCAAACTGCAGAACATTGTTCATATAAAAATCAGGACGTCAGGTCCCTGTGGGAGGAGAGGGACACTTGGATGAAGATGCACCACGGGCAAGGGATTTTGCAGGTGAATGGCCAAGTTGTGTTTCCAAGTGGGCATGGTTTCTTGTTTTATGAAGATTTATTAACCTATGTGTTAGATTTATAAGGTTTGCCAATTCCCTCTTCCTCTCTATAATGAAAATTCTTTTAAAATATAATCAAGCGTGCTCACCTGGTAACACAAGGCCCTGAGTTCGATCCTCATCACTAGAGGGAAAAAAACCAAATATAATAAAGTTCTTGCCATCAAGGAGGTGAGAGTCTAGAGTGGGCAATCGTGTTGTAAACAGTTTTGAAGCAACATGGCAATGCTTTCAGACAGGCAGATACACGTGGTGGTCAAAGCTCTGTGGACCTGAAACCGTTCAGCAGGGCAGGTCTAAAGAAGGCTCCTGGGAGGAGGAAGCACACCACTTGGGCTTGGACAGCCTTCTCCAGAAGGATATGTGAGGGACAGAACTCAGAGACTAGACTAGAGGGGCCTCAGCAGGAGACTATGTGAGGGACAGAGCTCAGGGCCTAGACTAAAAGGGTTTCCGCTATCCTGGCACTGGCTTCCTCTAGGCAATCCAGGGCCCTTGAAGGTGTTTATTCAGGAATTTGTTTCTTCCTGCAGTCTAGGGCAGTTTCCTCTGAATGGAATGCACAAATGTTGAACAAAAGAGCATATGTGATTCTGTGAATGAATTAGTGTCATCTGCCTTTCTATTGTTTTAAGCCAGAACGTGACATATGATCTGGGGGGGGGGGGGATTTTGTCCTTTGATTTTTCTTCAGAGTGGCTGCTGTGAAGACATGGCTCCAGCCAGCCAGTCTCTGCAAACACACTGCACAGCTAGAATTCCTCTTTCAGCCAGGGAGCTGAGCGATGGAGGAGAACCCTTCCTTCCATCTGAACCCCACATGCCAACTCTGCACAATGGCCCATTACATGCTTAACCATCAAGGCAAGACAGTGAGCATCAGATGATACAATCTGACATATCCAGAGGGAAGAGGAAGGACACAGTTTGTTAGGCTGCATTTCCCTAGAACCAAACAGAAAGTGTGTGATGTGTATACTAAAATCAAAGAACAATTGGGGGTGTGCGAGTCTGGGTGTCCTCTGCTAGCCCTGCTCCTGCATGCTCTGCAAACAGAACTGCAGGGCTCGGACGGGCGAGAGCCAGAACATGTAGGACCCAGGAATTCTGCAGGAACATAAGGGCTGAGAGTCAATTTGGCATCCAGTCCAGCATGCACTTACCCTTCTCACCCACCTGGCATTCATCCCTCACTATCTCTGCTGGCAAGCTGGCACTGGAAGCTGAAAGTACTCAGGAAATGCAGTTAATAGTGGGTTAAAAAGACTGGAACTCAGAAAGTTGTCTGCTCCCAGGCTTATTGATTTATAAAATGGGACTATAGCACCCGCCTCTACTATCGAGAAAACAAGATAAATGGGAATACTTAGAAATGAGTGGGCAGAGTGTTCCTAAAGACCTGACCTCGAGACACGCACTTTTCTCCTGTGTAAAACTGGGTTCTGGCAAGCATGTCATCCATTTACCAAGCCAGTACATCACAGGCTCATGTGAGTGCTCCCAGAAAGGACAGAATTTTCTTCCACACAAGCCAAGATCTGATGCTCTGATAATCCAAGACCAACATCAAGAATTCATTGTCTCAGGCCAAGTGTCTGTATCGTCACTCAGAAAAGATAAAACAACCATCAGAGGCCATTGCGTAGACATGGGCTCAGGGCCAAGTAGGCTGCTTCTTGCCCTCATCCTGAGCTTTGTAAATGTGTGGATAAAAAAGGTATCCTCATTGCCCTCCCCTGTAAGGTTTATAGGAAATGGTGGCAGTATGTATCCCAAAAAGACTCCACTGTGTTCCAGACTTGCCTGATCCTTGGTCGGCTGCATTGCTTGTTAAAATAATAATAATCATAATCATAATCATAATAAAAGAGTCCCTAAAAATTAATAAATAAAGCCCAAGATGGTGGCTCATCCCTGTAATCCTAGCACATGGGAGGCTGAGAAAGAATGTCTGTCATGAATTTGAAACCGACCTGGTTCCCAGAGTGAGTTCCAGGCCAGCTGGTTAAATGACAACACCCTTTCTGGAGCTCCAGCGCTTCTGAATCCGAATCTCCAGAGATCTCTGCACTCAGAATGTGTAACAAGGTTCTCTAGGCGAGTGGAGTTCTGAGGCTAATTTTAGGGGACACAAGGGGCGCAGCTGGGAAGGAGCGTTCCACCCCCTCACGTCACTGTCACCCAGATTCAGTGTCCCTGTCTTTCCCTAGTTTGGTACATAAGAACAAAATTGTATGACAAGAAACAAGCTTACAAGGATCTCAAATCCAGACGCAAGGGCTGGAGATATAGATGTCTTATTCCACTATGACTTCTATAACAAAATACCATAGACTAGTTGGTTTCAAAACACATAAATTTATGTTCTCACTGGTGTGGAAACTGAAGATTTAAGAGTAGATGGCAGCATGGTCAAGTTTTCTGAGGACACTAATCCCAGCATGGGAAACCCACACTGATGAGCTCATGACACATGCGATGACCTCATGATATACACTGATGACCTCATGACATCCCACTTAGCTCTTAAAGCTTCTGTCTCTACTTACCATCACATTGAAGCCAGGACTTTTAACCAACACAGGACTCTGAGAAAGAAAACAAATCTAGAGTCCATACAAAGGGGTAATGGGGCTTTAAAGGGGGAAGATGAGCCGGGTCTTTGCTTGTCACCGATCTGTGAAAAGTCACTTAGACAAGGCTCAAACACCAGTGAACATCCATTAGTTGGAGCAACTTAAAATGAATAAAGCATAATGATTCCCAGTAACCCAAGCCTCAACACAAAACAGAGATGAGAGGCTTTCCTGCGGCTGGGTTCGTCAGTTGTTAGTGCAAATGGATACAGAATTTTGCTCTAGTATCTCTGGCCAAAGGAGAAAGGCATTTGCTAATGGTCTTTCCTATTGAGTGTGCGTTCAATCTCAGCCTGGGTTCCAGCTTCCGCTCATTCCTGAATCAAACCACTAGTGCCTTTGAAAATGAGAAAAGCCCCTGGTCTCCCCAAGAGCTTAGCATTTTGTCTCAGCGCACTCTCAGTTTACAAGGGAAGCAAAAGTAGCCATAGCCAAATGCCCCTTGAGGACTCTGCCTCCCAAAACACACACCAGAGCCCTAATGAGAAAAGTAACACATTCTGCAAAATCTGCTGTGGAGGATTTTTTTGTAGATCAAAAGATTTTTCTTGCTTTTTAATAATTCAGGTAACCTTGGAGATCCAGCTGCTTTTCCGATACTGCTTAGCAATGAAGAACCAGAAAGTTGCTGCTTTCCCCGATTTCACTCCATCATTTTAGTAGGCAGGTCCAGTTAGTCTGTCTCTAGGAGAGGGCAGAACGCTGTGAAGAAAGAGTCCACAGTCTCAGGCCAGGTCTGCTGGGTTCCCCTGAGCCTTTATCTGCCCTCACTTAGATGGTGTCTTTATTATTTAGCAATCATTTATTGAGTGGTTAATACTATCCACAAATAAAAGGAATAGCCCTGCACCCAAGGGTGCTACAGCCTGGAAATGAAGCCTTCCGTCTTCTCACACATCACTACTCGGCTTCTGTGGGTGCTCATCTCTGTCTTGCACTAGTGGTGTGTGTGATCACAAACAAGTGGGAGGGAGGGAGTGGGGTGGGGTGGGCGAGAGAATGAAGCACAAAGGTAATTTCTTATTTTGTGTCATCACCACTCTTCCTGGGATCGCCACTGTCTAATAATACAAGCTCAAGTTGTTCATTTGACCTCTCTTGGCCTTCCATCCTCAGAAAAACCTCATGCATCAGCCTTCTCGTTCTTCTTGGGAACTCATGCAGAAGCTACTTCTATCCCTCACCCCACACCACCTTTGAATATCATCCTGTACCAGAGGCAGAGCACATCCTATACAGCCATCACTAGGCAAACAAAGATGTTGGGGAGTACACCCACATCTCTGTGGCAATGCATGGAGCTTCATATCTCCCATCATTCAAGAGGTCCTGCTTTCTGGGGTTCACACCACCACAGAATAGTCAGAGGGCATCACATGCTTGCCAGGAGTTGTGTGCCAGCAGAGGCTCCCTACCACTTCCTCCCTCATCCCTTCCTGCTAGCCCCTACTCAGTAGTTTTCAATCAACACAGCTGTCCACGCACAAGATCTGCTTCAGAGCCCGTAAATCCCAATGCTGCACCAGTCCTGGAGTGGCAGCCGTGTTTGCCCTCACTATTGATCCGCACTATTGCTTAGATAAGGACTAGAACCACAAAGACAAATTCTATAAGTCAGACAAATGTTCCAGGCCCGGTGGGCAAAGGCATGGAATCCCAGGTGCTTGAGAGACTGAGGCAGGAAAACCACCAGTTCAAGGCAAGCATAGGCAACTTATTGAGACACACCCCCCTTCCGCCATCTCAAAATAAAGGTAAAAAGCAGGCTAAGGGGTGTAGCTACCTCAATGGTAGGGTTTCTTCCCAACATGAATGAAACCTTAGGCTTAATCCTAAATACCATAAAAAGTAGCAGAGACAGGTGGATCTCTGTGAGTTCGAGGCCAGCCTGGTCTACCAAGGGAGTTCCAGGACAGGCTCCAAAAGCTACAGAGAAACCCTGTCTCAAAAAACCAAAAAAAAAAAAAAAAAAAAAAAAGAATAATTGTAAACCCTGTCCAGAAGGAGCTAAATGCTTCTGTTTGGTTTAGGTTCTAATATCCCTCCCCCCCCAAAAAAAACCCTAGAATTTAGCCTTTAAGGGTTTGCTCTAGAAGTATTGTTCATAATTTCAAGAGGTACTTCATCAGGATTAAAAGAATGTTTTTGACATAACTTTAAATTTGTGCTTTACTTAAATAATACTGTTTTGTTGATTTTGCTTCTCAGCATGCTGAGAAGCATGGTAGAGGTTCCCTGGGCCTCTCTCACACTCCTAGAGCCTTGACCACGGTGGCACCCCTAGAATACTGTTGAGGTACAACCACTTAGGCCTCCAGAAACCAAGTTGGCTCGGTGTTCCTTGCTCTTCAGTTAGCCAGTAAAAAGTCTTCCCACGGATTTTCAAGGGCCCATGTGTATGGTAAACCCTGACAGGACACCATGTCCTGCCCTGGCTCAGGAGGGGCTCCGCTCACCAGCACAAAGGGACTCCAAAGTTCACTTTTAGAGAACTCTGTGGATCACCTGCCATCCCTGACTCTGTCTTGATAAGTTCCCAAGGAGTTTGTGGTGGTTTATGGCCCCCATAGACTCATGTGTTTGAATGCCTGGCATTACAGGAGGTGTGACCTTGTTGGAGTAGGTATGTTCCTGTTGGAGGAACTGTGTTGCTGGGGGCCAGCTTTGAAGTTTCAGAAGCTCAAACAAGGTCTAGTGTCTTAGTTCACTTTCTGTTGCCCGTGTAACACGATGCAGAACTCTCAGCTCCTTCTCCAGCACCATGTCTGCCTATATGCCACCATTCTTCCCACCATGACAATAATGAACTAAACCTCTGAACTGTAAGCCTCCCCAATTGAATGTTTTCCTTTAGAAGAGTTGTCATGGTCATGGTGTCTCTTCACAGCAATGAAACACTAAATAAGACAGAGAGGTTTGGTAGTGGATTCAAAATTGCAAGAGGTGAGGGGCATGGAGGGATGGCTCAGCCATTAAAGGCTAGGCTCACAACCAAAGTTGCCAAAGAAAGACTTTAGGTTATATAAAATTATTATATCTCTAGGCCTTGATCCCTTCATCCAGAAAATGAAGGAAATAACACTCTAATGAAAATTAATAGGATATCATCAAGGGCTTTCAGATTTGTGTATGTGCTTACAAGATGTGACAGCAAAGGCAGTCTCTGAAGGATAATTTCTTCCCTGCCCCTAAGCTGGTCTTACCAGCCGCTCAGCTTACAGAAAGCAAGCTTCCCGTTTACATGGGGCACTGCAGACTGGCTTGTCCATCGTATCAGTCATTTCCCTCCCGGCACGCCTAGGCTGTGTTCCCAGGATTCCCAGCTTCATTGATGCTTTACTGTCAAGTGATCTGCAGTCAGAGAGGACCAGAGCTCCTCGCTCTGTTCCTATAGCAAGTAGGTAAAAGGAGGGGAAGAGGTGTTCTCCAGGTATGGGTGGTTCCTACAGACATCGTTATTGATAGGTTGGAGGGAAACACAATGGCTTCAGATGAACAGGTTTTCCTTCTAACTGGTTAGAGCACTTTGGGATGAAGAGATGGGAAAGACAGGTGCTAGACAATAGAACAAACCTAGCAGCAGCTGATTTATATAATTTTGTATAGAAGTGTGCTGATGTATAAAGTGATTGTATTGAATACTGAAAATGAAGAATCTTGGAGAACATTCCATGTTGACTACCCAATTCTGAAATAGCTGAGCATTTTGTGGAAATACCTCTTGCTTCTTTGTGGAAATGACTGCTCTCTCTCTCTCTCTCTCTCTCTCTGTCTGTCTCTCTCT
>NW_004949110.1:5233855-5241698 GCF_000317375.1 Microtus ochrogaster
CCACAGACTGCCCAAGCCACACAACTGTCACCCATATTCAGAGGGCCTAGTCTGATCCAATACAGGTTCTGTCTGTCTGGAGTTCAGTGAGCTCAGGTCAGCTATTTCCATGGGTACCCCAATTATGATCTTGACCCCTTTGCTCATATTATCGTTCCTCCCTCTCTTCAGGGATGGAACTTTTTTAAGAACACAGGATTTGGCTGTCTTGATTCTAGCCGACCTTCCTGGGTGCCAGTAAAGAAAATCCACCAAATCCCATTCTTCTCCCCTCAGCCCAAGGAGATGGGTCACGGGCCTCTACCTACCTTGGGCTTGGAGACTCTTTGAGGCTGTGTAGGAAGGCAAGTTTTCATGAGGATGCAAAGAATGCTGTGCCATGAACAAGCACAGATGGGCCATAGTAAAATTAATTCTAAGAAAAAGGGGGTCTCCAGCTCTGGAGAGAGGCCCCAGGCAGTAAATTATGGGCTGTGCAAACATGAAGACCTGAGGGGGGATCCCCAGCACCAGCCATGCGCCTGTAATCCCAGCCTAAAGAGATAGAGACGAGTAGATCCCTAGAGAGCTCACTAGCCAGCTAGTCTAACCAGACTGGTGAGCCCAGGTTTAGCAAGAGAAGAGAAAGTTGCTTGAAAAAGGCAGGGGGGGGGGTGGAAAGTCATTAAAAACACCTGATGTCAACCCGTGCCTCCACCTGCATACATGTATATGTATGTATGTATGTATGTATGTATGTATGTATGTATGTATGTATGTATATAACACACACAAAATCTATTTGCTTACACAATGGGGATCCTGTTTTCTACCTTCATCATGAAGTGACACCTCTCTCTCTCTCTCTCTCTCTCTCTCTCTCTCTCTCTCTCTCTCTCTCTCTCTTCCCAAACCAGGAGCAACTGAAAGAGGATGATGTGGAATGTATCGTAAACCAAGATGAACTTGCCATGAATTACCAGGAGCCAGGCTCCTCCCCCAGCAGTCCTGCCACAAAGCTAGCTCTAGACCAGAAGCCTTCACTCCAGACCCCAGGCAAGGAAAACATCTATGAGGGAGACCTGGGCCTGGGAGGCTATGAACTCAAACTTGAGCAGACTCAGGGTCAACCCAAGATGGACTAATTGGCATGATAAGTGCAGATGTGATCACAAGTAACGCAAGACCACTGAGGAATGCCAACAGCCTAAGAGGTGACTCAGAGAGAGACAGAAAGAGTATTAAGAACATAAATTGGACAGAATCAAAACCTTGTCACATGTATCCTCCCGTGCCTTCAGAAATGAGAATTCATTACCTTCCCTCTGTATTATGTAACCTCATTTAATTATCTGACAGCCATTTTTACTGCTGGATTGGGGGCCAGGAGAGTAAGGCCTTTGGGATGATCCAGATGTGCAGGGTGTCTGGGGGGGGGGCCTCCTCCTGTTCCTCAGACAGCTCTCCAGGCCCTTTGTGTGGATTTTGGATTCTTTTCCCTTAATTATGGAGCATTAATAACATGAAGAAAGAGCCCCTGCGCAAAAGCGATAATTCTTATCTCTTAGGACCTGACTCCACTTGTTCTAACCGACTCTAGGGCTATGTTCAGAGCCGAGTGAGTGTTCAGCGCTCACTCTCGATGGCCTCAGAGTATTTGCATGAGTTGGAGGCCCTGTTGTCCTTGCTGGCACTCTGTCCATACAGTTCTTCCCACCACTCCAAAGAGCTGCTTGCCTCCAGGTGTGTCTGTGTTAAGCACAGGGCCTCTTGCCAGCCTAAGGGGACTCTTTCCAGGGAAAGCTGGTTTCTTTCCCACGTGCTGTGTTTTCCTCAGATGATAAGCCTCCCTCCCTTGTGTGCACTGGAGGAGCTTCTTGGCTCTTGAAGCAGGTTCCCTCTGCATGCTGGCAAGTCATATTTTGCAGCATGACCCTTCCATATGGGGGAGACTGTGCAGGGACCCTGACCTCTTCCAATTCCAATATTGGTGACTGGATGACAACAAAAAGACAAAAATAATAGGGCTGGTGGCATTTAGGCCACACTGAGGCACCAAGGACAAGCACCAATCCAGACCAACCCCTTGTCGGTGTGGCTCAAATCTTCATTGGAGAGACCAACACAATAGCTTTTAATTCAGCTGCATGACCTGTGCCTTTGAAGTCAAAAGATACCTCAAGCCTAGCTTCTCTTGAAATGCAGGTGTTGCTGTTGAGCTCCAAAGAGCAGGCTTCAGACTTGGGAGCCCAAGACCTGATGGCCTTGCTTTTAAGGGACATGGAGAATGATGTCTTTCTCAGGCCCAAAGCTTAAAGATAATGCATGCTTCGCTGAGCACCCCGTAGGCCTTAGACCTGTGATATCAGGTATACTGTTCTGCATGTCCGTTTCTTGCTCCCAAGTAGTAGAGACTGGGGGAAACTTTTATATTCAGCTAAGGAAAATCTTGTCATGTCAGGTAAATATGGCAAGGAGAGAAGTTTTCTAATTTGACATCATACTAATAAAACTTTGTTAAAGAGTATGATCGTGTTGGTTATTGATTCATTTCAAGGCATCTCCTCTGACCAGGCTAAGTGAGAGCTCTACACTCTTGTCTGTAGAGAAATGGGTGCAGCAGGTACTAAATGCCAGCATAAGGGAGATGTATGGGCCCTCGGATCCATGAACAGGTAAAGGGACTGGAGCAACAAGTCACTGAAGGAATAAAGAAATCTTGGGAAGATGTCGCAAACAAGGGAAACTGAGTCAAGCCAAGTGGCAC
Organism: Microtus ochrogaster; assembly: GCF_000317375.1. Classification (NCBI taxonomy): domain Eukaryota; kingdom Metazoa; phylum Chordata; class Mammalia; order Rodentia; family Cricetidae; genus Microtus; species Microtus ochrogaster. The sequence goes on from NW_004949110.1 coordinate 5,236,602, forward strand.
AGCATCCTTTCATCCCACCAGAAATGACCAGAATCTATGAAGTTTTAAAAATAGAGAAGACACTAAAGGAGGAAGGAAAGAGGTCCAGAAGATGAGGATTCATCTTATTTCTGCCCCCGTCAAGTAGAAGCAAGAGCCGAAAATTTGGTATTTGTTTGTGTTAAGGGGGTGGGGGAGACGTCCAAAAATTCCAATGGTAATGGAAACAGGAAGTGGAAGGAAGAAGAATTTGGCCTACCAGATGGAATAAAGTAAGGTATGGAGGGGAGGGAGCAGTCTAAAGCCAACACCAACTCACGAAGAGTGAGTTAGAACAAAGCTAGTCTCTGCCTCCCCATGGTTGTCTCGGTAAGAGACAAGCTCTCTTTCAACGTGCCATCATGAACTACTGCCGACAAGGGCAGTGGGGATAACCTCCACCAGGCTGGATCCAAGAGTAGGGTCCCAATCATAGCCCATCCCATATGTGAGACAATGTTCTCATCTTGCGATGTGATTACCAGCCTTCTGCCCTAGCAGAGGCTAGTGCCCAGTTAGCGATTCACAAAGGCAAGGCTCGCTATGCTACCGCTGTGAAGGATAATGAATTATGATCTTAAGCAATGCCCTGGGCTTTGATTAGCAACCTCATAACTGTGAAATGCAAAGCTATTATTTACTGCCAGTTTCTAATGAATAATAAAGGCACAAGTTCTTTATTCAAGCTACTAATATTTTCCTTCATTATTAGAGCTCGAACCAGAATTCTCATTAATTAGATGACTGGTTCTTCCTTGAACTTTTTAACATGGGTACATCACACACATGCGCATTCACACACACAGAGTTTGACTCACTATTGTGGCCCTGTCCAGAGCCTCTATGGTGCTTCCCGTAATACATGGATATGTCTGAGCAGGCCTGAAACCCAGTATCAAATGTTATTATGATCTTTAATCATCATGAACTTTCTCAAAACTTTTTAGAGATCAATCTAATGATATAAATCAAAACTGAAATTTTAAGTCCTCCCTGCACTACTAATGTCATGTGCGGAATGGTTGTTTATAGTGGAAAGCAGGGTAAAGGGACATTTTCAATGTAGCCACATTTTGGAAGTGGTACAAAGATGCCCAATGAACCCCAAGTCCAACTTGGAATACTAAAATGAGAGTAGCATTTAAACAGAAGGCAAGAAATATGCAGAACTGAGCCTCAGATCCATGAACAGCTAAAGGGACTGATTGGCCAAGGTGTGTTCCTTTAAAATGTATTCATTTCTGCCAAGCAGGCTGGTTACATTTCCCCACTCCTTCTGTTTGTTGCTTATTTTTGGTTTTTTTGTTTTGTTTTGTTTTGTTTTGTTTTGTTTTGTTTTGTTGTTTGAGACAGGGTCTTTTTACAGACACGGTTGTCCTAGAACTACCTTCAAGCTGGGCTTGAGATCACAGAGATCTACCATTCTTTGTTTTAACAACTCAGAGAAATGTGCCTGCATCTGAAACAAGTCTAAGAAGAATACAAGTGGGAACCAGGGTTAGCGCACGTTCAGTTTGTATCTGGTACCCAAGAAACATTTCTGCATAGCTTCTTGGCTTTAGTTAGTTTTGGAAGGGCTGGCATAAGGAACTCCATCTTGTTTATTTGAGATAAAATTATGAAGTCTAGGCTGGTCTCAAACTTATGGCATCTTCAGCTTCCCAAGTGTTGAGATTACCTCTAAGCATTACCATGATTTTGGTTCTGACAACTCCCCCTCCCTTATCTATGAACACTCGTCTCTGAAGATAGCATTACCTAACCAGCAGAGGGTTTGTTCTCTCTTGTGTCTCATTGCCAAGATAATATTGTTGGTTGGTCTGATTTGAGCCTGCAGTGTGTGTGTGGGGGGGGGGGGGATTAGTGACAAGTACAAAGGAATCAGTGCCAGGAACCTTTTTTAGTTGAACAACTAAGAAGTCTAGAAGAAATGGCTCATGGGTCAAGCATTTCTAGAGTCCATTCTGTTTATTCTGCAGGTAGTGTCCTGACATTTCAACAGTATTGTCCAGGTTCCTGTGTCAGAGACTGTCCTTCTGCAGAATGTTCACAAATGATAGTTTCATAAAGCTTAACACACAACTGTCAAGAGTAAATACTGTTGAAGAACGCTAAAAGGTAATATTACAAAGTTTCACAAAATATAGAATAAGCCAGAGAGGACTGATTTCAAACCTGTATACAAATGCCCAATGCCTATTCATTCTTAGAAGGCTTATATAGTATATAAGTATATATACTTAAGTAGATTCATAGATATATAAGCATATATACATAGTATAGATAAAAGACTCCCCCAAAAGCATCGTTACACTGAACTATATAAGTACTCCATATATAATATATATACATATATATTTTATATATAATAATTTATCTTCTATGTTTAAAACAAAATTTAGACTCTTTGGTTCAGTAGGATAAGCCTACAGGATGGACAATCAAATTTTAGACCCTGCACATAGACGAGGAACAGCTCCTCCAGTTACTACAAAAGGATTACATACAAGTAGACCTCATATGTCTGGTCACACAACAGAGCAAAGAGATACAGACCAGCGTTTCAAATAAGAAAATTGTTCAAATGTCAGGTTTTCCATTTGACTATACCGAAAACACTTTTTATTCTAGATATGTGAGAAATTACATATATTGAGAGCATTTATTTTTTTCGTATTTTTTTAAATTTATTTATTTATTTATTAAGGATCTTTGCCTCCTCTCCGCCACCGCCTCCCATTTCCCTCCCCAGATCAAGTCCCCCTCCCTCATCAGCTCAAAGAGCAATCAGGGTTCCCTGACCTGTGGGAGCCCAAGGTCCGCCCACCTCCATCCAGGTCTAGTAAGGTGAGCATCCAAACTGCCTAGGCTTCCCCAAAGCCAGTACGTGCAGTAGGATCAAAAACCCACTGCCATTGTTCTTGTGTTCTCAGTAGTCCTCATTGTCCGCTATGTTCAAACTCTGGAAAGCAGTGTGGCAGTTTCTCAGGAAATTCGGGATCAACCTACCCCTGGACCCAGCAATACCACTCTTGGGAATATACCCAAGAGAGGCCCTATCATACAACAAAAGTATATGCTCAACTATGTTCATAGCAGCATTGTTTGTAATAGCCAGAACCTGGAAACAACCTAGATGCCCTTCAATGGACGAATGGATGAACAAAGTATGGAATATATACATATTAAAGTATTACTCAGCAGTAAAAAAAAGGACTTCTTGAATTTTGCATACAAATGGATGGAAATAGAAAACACTATCCTGAGTGAGGTAAGCCAGACCCAAAAAGAGGAACATGGGATGTATTCACTCATATTTGGTTTCTAGCCATAAATAAAGGACATTGAGCTTATAATTCACGTTCCTAGAAAGCATTTATTAAAACAACTTGGTTGTCATCCTAATACATCACAGTACATCCATTTCATAAAGCAGAATCATATGTGTTGATGTAGTCTGAGTTCTGGGACATTGCGCTAGGGCAGTAAAGTGCAGAATGCAGGCTGGGCTACCGTGAGGAAGCCAAGTACTTGGCTGTTAGGAATGAGAAGGAGTAAGCCTTCACCTTTGTCTCTTTTGAATTTTACAATGGCAGACATATTATTTATTCAAAATAAAATAATAGTTCAACTCTCATGAAATAATCCACGCAAAAAGCTAAGCTACACTAGGAAATGGACTGGAAAGCAGGAAGCGCTGTCGTTTCCAACACTGTCTTTGTCTTTGGGAGACCTGAGGAATGTGAAGTTCAGCCCCCAGAGTACTGAGCACCTACGACCCCCACAGCACTCACCAGTGCCACTCTGCGGAAGCTCTTTGACTATGAAACACCACTGAAACTCTCCCCCCCCTCAAATAATTAGAACCTTTTTTTTTAAAAAAAAAAGTGGTTTCTTATCAGATAGCAAAATACAGGAAAAGGAGACTGTAAGTAGAACAATGTGCTGCTGACCCAGAAACAAGCAAGATCAGGAAAATCAGTGCAAAGTCCAGAAACAGGCCTGTGGGTATATTTAGAAGGCTAGTTTAGGAAACACGGCATTTCAATTTGGGTTGGGGATGAGTGGACTAATTGCTTTTCAATTTAGAAAACGAAAGAAAGAGAATATCCTCCGATGCATGGAAAACTCAGTCCCAAGGGATGGAAATGACTAAACATAAAAAGCAGAACAACAGGAAATTTAAAAGTAAATAATACTTCAAAACATGCAAGTGACCGAGCATGTTGTTTTCCTGAGACAGAAACTAAAACAAATACAAATATGTCTTTAAAATTAACAGCTTCCTATGTTAAATAAAACCAAATTTGAAAATAAGAAACTAACTGGGAAAAATATATATGTGTGTGTGTGGTTTGGTGTGTGTGTGTGTGTGTGTGTGTGTGTGTGTGTGTGTGTGTGTGTATTATGTGTATAGGTTGAGGATTATTCTCCAGAATATAAAATTTATTTTATTTTATTTATTTTATTTTATTTTTTTTCGTTTTCTGAGATAGGGTTTCTCTGTGTAGCCCTGGTTGCCCTGGAACTCATTTTGTAGAACAACCAAACTGGCCTTGAACTCATGAGCTCCACCTTCCTCTGCCTCCCCAATGCTAGGATTAACGGTGTGTGCCTCCACCGCCAGGCACAAATAACTCTTACCAATACATGAGAAAAATGCTTAAAAGATGACCAAATTTAAAAGAAAAAACTGGTGTCTAAGAAAGGATTAACTGTTGTGCACCTTCTAGTCAGAATTTCTACTTTAAGGTAACTCTATAGAACACCAATAATTGATGTTTATGCATCAGGAAATGATGGAGGAAGGTCATTGGTTAAAAAAATAAAGAAACTGCTTGGCTGGTCCTCATAGGTTAAAACATAGGTGGGAGGAGTAAACAGAACAGAATGCTGGGAGAAAGAAGAAGTGAGCTCAGACTCGACAGCTCTCCTCTCGGGGGAGGACACCTCAGGAGAGACACCATGCACCCCCGCTCCCGGGAAGATGCACGCGATGAAGCTCCGACCCAGGATGGACGTAGGCTAGAATCTTCCCGGTAAGACCGGTGCTCACAGATTATTAGAGATGGGTTGATC